>NC_041404.2:159527035-159814535 GCF_900747795.2 Erpetoichthys calabaricus
GCTGCACTTAGTAATTATGAGCATTTATTTTAATTACTATCCTTACATGGTGTCATCTTCTGTAGTTGTATTTCACCAAATTATTAATTTATTCAATAGATTAAAACATAAAATTTTCAAACTAATTTCAGCCAGTTTTGGCTTGCAAGGGGCCAGGGCCTGTTCTGACAGCACTAAGAGCAAGAAAGGAACCAAACCAGGCTGGGGAACCAGTCTGCCGCTAGGACTACTCACACTCACCCGGGGCTCATTTAGACTTGCTAATGAATCAAACACTCATGTTTTTTGGATTATGGAAAGGAAATTTCACATAAATATGAGAAGAACATGCATTTACTATAAATACAAAGCATTAGATTCAAACCCAGGACTCTGGATCCCTGAGACTGTAGCACTAAGCTGTGAGTGGCTCTAGTCAGTGATCCAGCTGGGTGCACACAGGAAAGTAACTTGGAGTTTACTGTGTTGTGTCCTTGTGCCACCACTTGGCGCTGCCCAGAATCATGAGTTACCCACAAAAAACTATAAAGGTGCTCTGCCTAGAGAAAGCATTCACCTTCCTAGAAGGTTTCCCATGTTAATGTAATACTGTATAAAATTGAATCATCTATCTATCTATCTATCTATCTATCTATCTATCTATCTATCTATCTATCTATCTATCTATCTATCTATCTATCTATCTATCTATCTATCTATCTATCTATCTATCTATCTATCTATCTATCTATCTATCTATCTATCTATTATATAGTGCCTTTCATATCTATGTATCCATTTATCCATACACACTGTATAGCTGAGTACTTTTCGCTGTCTCCATTTTCCAGCGCTTGCCTACATGTGAATATTTTTACAAAACAAATCTTATAAAAGACAGAACGATTTAATACTCATCATGGGCCCTGCATGTGTTGTTGAGCTTATTTTGCTGCGGAGAGAGCTAGAGGAGAATCGATGATGCGAGAGATGCGCTGTGAAGTCCGAGCATCCTGCTGGATGACGAGGTTGTAGTGGCTCGGGTCACTGGATCTCTGGTAGCTGAAGGGTGACTGATAACAGCAGATTCAGACGTGCCTTGTTATGGAGCTGATGCATTTGAATCAGACACTATTGTCTTTATTTATTTTTTTTTCTCAGTGAAAAACAAAGTTATCGGCAACCATTTCGGCTTTCTTTTTTAATTCCAATGCTGGAGGTGAAGGTCATCAATGACACCTCATAGAACTGCTCTGATTCTTTGAATATTCTGCTGTATACAGGGACACATTTATGATTCTGGTCTAATAATCATATTTAATGCTTTTTTCATCTTCACATGCAACAGGACCCTTACTAGATTCCTAGCGTTTGCTGCTATAGAAATACTTAATGCAACTTCAGCCCTAATTTGGCTCTCACAATTCCTTACTCCACAAATGCTGCTTTCATTACATACCTATTTATGAGCCACGTCCATCACCACCATGTAGCTTTTGAAGAGCTCCAAAATCTCCAACTTTTGACTTAACATGAGAAAAGATTGCAGCTGTTTCGTATGAGTATCTGAAGCACTTGATGCTGTACAATCAAGCACAATGATAACTGATGAGTGAAAACATGAAGACAAAGAAAGTAGGACATGCATTAGGGGGCCTATAAGCATAACCAGGCATGAGCCATCCAGAAGAAAAGCAATATAAGATGACTAGTTAGGTCAGCTAGTGTATGCTGATTACGCGAAGAAATACAGTAAATCCCCGCAAAGTAGTGGTTCAGAGTTCGCAACCTCAGTTGTTTGCGGATTATTCCTTAGAACCTAACTAATAATTGTTATCGGAAATCGCAAATATCCTCCTCAATTTTTTTATGGCAATATTGTACTGTAGAGAGAACACAAAGCAACCGTAGAGGAAAAGGCGGCTTGTAATGGTGAAAGCAGTCAATCCGAGAGCGTCATTCATTTCTCCTTGCTGCTGATTGGCTGCTGCTCTGTGACGCATCTCCGGCAGATGCAGCCCAACATTCCCGTATCATAACAGTTTACCACGTGTAGCTATCTCGAGTGTTTCACTGAGCGTTCTCGTGTTTTTTGTTTTGTTCTTCTTAAAGCCCTAAGATGCCGCCCAAGCGCCCTGCACCTTCTAAAGTTTCTAGCAATGAACCTAAGTGACAGAAAAAGTTTAAGACACTCCAGGAGAAAGTTGAACTACTGGATTTGCTCCCGGAACTAAAAAGTTATGCCGCAGTAGCCACCCAAGGAGCTCTAAATCCTCTGCTTTGCTGTGCAGTCATTATCTTCATTACATACCTTCATTGCATACCTTCAACATCATCATCATCTTCAATCAATATCATTCATTATTGGTGAGTACCCGTACATTTTACTGTATTTTTATTAAATTAAATTATTACATACTTAACCTACTGATACCAAAGAAAATGCACTTGCATGACTTACAGTACATATTGGGGTAACATCGGTATTTAACATTCTAGCACTCCGGGAGACATAGCAGTACAGGATTGTACAGTATACGGTTTACCTTTACATTCTTTTTTTTTAGGGTAATGTATTTAGCTGAGTTTGAAATTAAATTAAAGCGTTTTGGGGGCATATTTAGGGTTTAAACTATAAAAATAGGTATTTATGGGCATTTTTTTGACCACATCCAAAATTAGTTGTTTTTCATAATTCGCGGGTGCTCTAGGAACGTAATGTAATTTCGGGAGTCATCTGTACGTGAAATACGTGTAATTCACAGATGTCACTAAAATTGGAGGAATGGCAGACTCAGTCATGAATAATAGGCAGCAATAAATACAATTAAAACCTGGACAAGCGTCAGAAATAGATGAAAGGAACATCAATTTTAAAAGAGATGGAAGACACTGCCCTAAAGAAAGAAACCTCTGAAAAGGTTTAGGAGTTTATGTTTATGCAATATTCTCATAATCTAAGCAATATGCAGAAGCATTAGTGGCCTCCTGCAGCAGCAATACAAAATGAACTTATGCTATGGTCCTTTAAAAAAACTAGGGGGCTTTGCCCCCTGCTCGCTGCACTCACCACCACCCCCTCCCCGGGGGCGCTTCACGCCAGCCACTTCACGTCTCTACCACTCGCGTTGTGAAGTGGGGGGGCTGAACTCACGCTACGGAGATGCGGATGGATCAACTGCTGGCTTGCTGCTTCTGTTGCCGAGCTGTGTGTTCTGCTTGTCACGCTGCACATCGATCATTTAAAAGCCTGTACAGCAGCTGTCCTTTTGTCTCATTGCCTTGTCTCGTGGGTCATTAGAGTGTCTTACGAGAAGATCACACCTCAACCCAAGATTTTTTTATTATAATAGAGAGATATTTGGTGTACGTCGTTTCCATACGTCACTAGATCTTCACTTTACTTCCTGAGATTTCACATTTTCCTTGTTGCGTCAATCATAGTGGATCTTAGAATATAAAAAAAAGTTGAACAATGCAATAAATTTATATTTTGAATAATAATAATGCATGAGCTGGAATAACAGGTAGAAAGGCATGCTAAAACACTTGATCTGGGTCATTCTTACATGAGCACTGATTTTTGAGCTTAGTGATTTTCTTCTTATTATACAATGAATCCTTACCTAAATAACACAATTTTGTTTAAATTACAGAAATATTTAAGCTTTTTTGAATCATTTCTTATAGTCAGTCCCTTTCAAAAACTATTTTACATATATAAGAAAGCATAGTCGGTAGGATTTGAAACCGCACCATTAGACTTTAAAACCATCATCTTTATGCATGGGTAGGAAATTGGTCCACCATGGAATAAACACAATGCAAAAAGCTGGCATCAAAAGAGGGCTCAGCTTATGCGGTGCCAGAAACAGTAATGATAATGTAGTCCAGTTTTGGATTCTACTGTACAGAGGCCTAGACTCTTTGCTGTCCTTTAAGTTTAAGATCAAAAGAAACTGCACTTTCAAATCCTACTGGGACAGTCAAAGCCCTCCGGCTCCATATCCTAGTGTGGCAGTAACCTTTTTCTAGGTGTGCTGAAGGGGAATACAAGTGAGCAGGAAAAGAGTGTGCAAGCTTTCTCTCCCCCCCACCAAGCTAGAGACAGAAGCCTCGGATAGGATGTCGTGGCTTCAACTTGACGTCTGCTCGGTCAGGCACGGCATACAGATGAAGAAATGCAAAATGCCTGATTGCTATTCAGATTTATTCAGTCCAGAGCATGACTGCCAAACTTGCTGTAGGACTGAATCTGACCCCTATGAATAACAACATAAGGGGCACAAAGACCTTGAAACTGCATTGCTCTGATATTGCAGCAGTTTCTCTAAAATCATGTGATGGGACTTTAATAACTCATGCAATTTTTTTTTTATAAATCTGACTTTTTTTTTTTTTTCTGTAATGTCAATGACTGCCTGGCTCCGAGCGAGATTGGACTGCATCTGGTTGCTCACCATTGACTTCTGATGGGCTAAAATTCAAAAGAGCTCCTGATTCCAAAGAAGCATTTTTCCAAAGTGCTGGCAATGCTATTGTGCCTCTAGCCAATCTGAGACACCTGCTTAGTGTGCATATTACTGTTAGACAGATAATCTCAATGAAGACCTAAAAACTGTGACATTCCACAAAGTGTGACATTCCATGCCCTTAACCCAATTCTGCAGTTGATGAGCAGAGGACCTGAGGCTTATGTGGGCTCAGTTGTTTTGGTTTGTAAGGAGAATCCTCGGATTATTCAGGACTCATTTGGTGAAGCTACTTGAGGGTTTTTCTCTTTTTTGCTCATTTGTTCTCTTTTTTGGAATGATCAGTTTATTGATCTCTTTTCTGTTTGACTAGATTTTCATGTTCTCCAACTCACACTTTTGAATCCACCATTTTAAAAATGACAATGCACCTATGCCATACCTCAAAGTCTGAACACTGCTGACTGCCCAAAAGGTAGGCAACCATTTGTCCCACACGTGCGCATGGGAGCCAGCCACAGGGACCAAAAGTAGGGAATTCCGACACTTCGGACACAGGTCTTGGTGCCGTGCTGAGCCAGAGTGTCAACAGAGTTGAACACCCTGTCATGTACCCGAGTTGGAAACTATTGGACTGAGAAACCAGGTATGCAGCCGTGGAGTGGGAAGCACTGGTGGTTAAATGGGCCATCGCTCAGCTGAGATACTATAATGGGCTGGGAGTTAACTGTTTAAACAGACCATGCAACTTTACAGTGGATGGCCTTACACAAGGAGTCAACCCCATGAGTCACAAGATGGTTTTTAGATCAACAGCCGAACAAGTTTTCGGACATTTACCATCGGGGTAACCTGCAAGCCAATGCCAATGCCCATTCTAGGTGTCATGGCCTCACGGCCAGGTACGCCCGTGCACATGGGAGCCAGCCACAGGGACCAAAAGATAGACACAACCCTCTTTATTTTGTCTCCGCAAACCAGACACGAGAAATTCTGCCTGAGTACAAAGATGTCACTTCCACCTCGGCCCTGAGGACGACATCACTTCCTGTCCCGACCCTGAAGACGACATCATTTCCTCTTCTGGCCCTGAGGACAACATCATTTCCTGTCCCAGTCCCTAAGATGGCATCACTTCCTTTTCCAGCCCCGAGGACGACACCACTTCCTTAAACCTCCCTATAAAACCCAACTTCCTTCCTCCTTTGTGCAGTTTTCTGTTTTGGATGCTCTTCTGTACTCTATTGTGCTGAAAACTTTTCCTTTAGCAGCCAAGGTCAAGTACACGGGTGGCTGCCTCAAACCTTTGCCTTGTCAAGGCTCATCATTTCACATATTGTAAAAAAAAAAAGGGAAAACAGACAGGGTTGGGGTCCTGGGGTGGAGACCCTGTTCATTTCAACTGCAAAGGCAAAGTATTGAAAAAAGACAGCATAGTGTATGTCTCAGGCTGTAATGTTTAAATGATAATGGAGTTCTTGTGGTCTGACTGGAAGGGGCAGAGCTGCAGGAGTAGCCAGATATTCTTAAGTCTTCTCCTTTCAGTTATGTTTTAGCCAGGGTTTATTCCCTGATTTAGGTATATTTTCATTTTGATTGCTGTTTTTGAGTTGTTATTTCTTGTGTTTGTTATTTGTATGTCATTTTTGTTAATATTATTTAATTGTTAAGTATTGTGCACATGAGCCTCAAGGCTACAGTGTTTTCTGTGGGTGGAACCACAGGAGGCGGGACCACCATGACATCACTGCTGAGGGACAGCTCTCAGCTTTTAAAATTCAGGCAGGGGAGTAAACCTCTCAGATACTCTCTGATTATTGTAAGTGGATGGATCTTTTTCATTTGTAAGTACCTTTTGGAATGTCCCTTTTTTATATTGTCTCTGAATTACAGACTGGTCTTATTAGCCCTAGGTTGCTTTTTTAGTTTTTTATTTGGCCTTTTCTCCGCTTTCCTTGACTTTTTTGTTCTTCTTTTATTTACTAAATTATCTTGAAGTTAAGGAACAATGTTTTGACTTTGTTCTTTTAAGATAGAGGTTCTCAGTTACCCTCTCCCTTAAAAAGTGCCCTTTTCTACGCAGTGGTGTGCTGGGGAGGCAGCATAAAGAAGAAGGATGGTGAAGAAGGCAGGCTGTATTGTAGCACGGAGATGGACAGTTTGACATCTGTGGCGGAGCAACGGGTGCTGAGCAGGCTCCTGTCAATCATGGAGAATCCACTGCATCCACTAAACGGTGTCATCTCCAGACAGAGGAGCAGCTTCAGCGACAGACTGCTGTCACTGTCCTGCTCCACTGACAGACTGAGGAGATCGTTCCTCCCCCACAATATGCGACTCTTCAATTCTACATGGTGGTGGGGGGGTGGAAACGTTAACATTATACAAAGTTATTGTCTGTTTTACCTGCATTTTTATCACTCTTTAATTTAATATTGTTTCCTTATCAGTATGCTGCTGCTGGAGTATGTGAATTTCCCCTTGGGATTAATAAAGTATCTATCTATCTATCTATCTATCTATCTATCTATCTATCTATCTATCTATCTATCTATCTATCTATCTATCTATCTATCTATCTATCTATCTATCTATCTATCTATCTATCTATCTATCTATCTATCTATCTATCTAAAAGGCAGTTTTGTGAATTGGAGAAGTTTTTTGGACTTTTAAAACCTGAGGCCAATTTTTGTCCTTACAGAAATGAAAGTCTGCTTCTTGATTTTGGGGTCTCGCTGCCTTTGGTGAGGACTGTTTTGGGGTAGTCTACTGAGGTCTTACTGTGGCCTGCATTCCCTATCATTGTGTTTATATTGTACAGTAGATTCACAGAATTCCCTAATCAACATGATGTTTCCTTTATGGGTGCCTCCTGAAGATTCCCACACACAACAACAAGATCTACCATCTGTCATGTTTCATCCAGGGTGTGTGCCCTGACAATAATATTTATTTTCTTTTTCTGTGTTTTCTTTGTTTATGTTAAAGTGTTATTTTTCAGGTATTTATTATATTTGTGTATTTTTGTGAACACTATGTATTCTTTGTTTTGTGCCTAGAGTGATTGTCATGTTGGAAGGTGAACCTTCAGCTATGTCTCCAGTCCAGAGCACTCTGGAGCAGGTTTCATTAGGGAAATCTTTGTACTTTGCTTTGTTCAGCCTTCTCTCAACCCTGACTAGCCTGCCAGTCCCTAACCCCGCAGCATGAATTTGCTACCACCATGCTTCACCATTTGAATGATATTGCACTGGTGACGAGTGGTGCCTGAGTCCTCTAGACATGAAGCTTAGGACTGAGGCCAGACAGTTCAGTCTTGTTTCATCAGAACAGAGAATCCTTCAGATGCCTTATTGCAAACTTCATGTGGGCTTTAACCCTTTGCGGTCGTTAGGCCAGAAAACTGGCCTTAGTAAAAAGTGCGCTATAGGTCGTCAGGCCACCGCTGGTGGCCCTGAAAGTTTCTGACCGATTTGCACAGTCGCCTGGTCGAGAAAAGTGGCCTGTGTTATTCCTACGTGTTTGAAAAAAATAACTGCTGTAATTATTGGCGTTTTTTCAATAATTAATTACGACTAATGTAGCGTGACGTTGAAAATTAAATACGACTGCAAAGGGTTAATGTGTTGTCTGCCCACTGTGCTATGAAGCCCAGATTAGCAGAGCGTTAAAGTGATGGTTATCATTCTGAACGTTTCTCCCATCTCCATTGGGTCCTCTGGAGCTTAGACTTGGTCACCTCTCTAACCAAGGCTCTTCTTCAAAGATTGCTCAGTTTGGTCAGGTGGCCAGCTGTAGGTACAGTATATCTGAGGTGCATCTAGCTCTGTGAAGAGGATTACTTGTATTCTGTTTTGTGTGTTGTATTTACACCATTTTGTGACACCCATTGCATGCTCAACCTACCTGGAAAGGGGTCTCTCTCAGAATTGCCTTTCTCAAGATTTCCTGTGAGTTTCTGTCTTGTCTTCTGAGAGAGTCAAGGCTTTGTCAAAAACAAAGCCTGTTAAAGTCCATTGAGGCTTTCATTGTGTGATTTTGGGTTATACAAGGAATACATTGTTGTTACTGTTGTAGGATAAGTCGTGGTTGTTCCAAACGTATTCTGTTTAATCCTTAACTACTCGTGCTGGTGTATTTTGTACACCATTCTCAGTTATTTTTGTCCAACGTCCTTTTACTTGAACCTATCGGCAGCATCTGCCATGTATCTGTATCTACAGTGTCACAGTGGGTTCCCTCCAGTGTTCTCCCAGCTGGTTTCATGAGTGGATGTACATTTGCAAATTCCATATGGTGTATTTGGTAAACTGCGCGGGTACTTACTGTATGTATGTATGACATCGATGAGATGTTCTTCTTGTAATGACTTTGCCTGCAAAGAACATTCAACAACTGAAGTTAAATGTGATCCATGTGCAAATCCTGCAGTGGATGAAAGTGTGACTGGAGATTAATGAGCACTGGAGAAGTGGATGAGGTTTATTTTCAGTGTCATACTATTCATTAATGTGGTATTAAATTACATTAAAAATGCGTACAACTCAAAATGATTGCAATATTTTATATTACAACCTCACAGCATGCATATAAATAGCCATTTTAACACTGGTGGATAAAATACACTGCGTAAGTACTTATGAGATGAGAAATGGTCTGAGTAGTTAAGGGTTAAGAATTATGGAGACCACTGTGCTCTTAAGGACCCTCAATGCTGCAGAAATATTTTTGTGGATCAATCCTGTCTCTAAGCTCTTCAGGCAGTTCCTTCAACCTCATGGTTTGGTGTTTGCTGGAGACACATTGTCAACTGGGGAATTCTATAGATAAGTGCGTGCCTTTCCACAGGTGGACACCAAAAAGGTGTAGAAGCATCTTAGCAATGATGAATAGAATGGGACGAACCTGAGCCAAATGTCAGCTGTCATAGCTAAAGGTCTGAATACTTGTATTTCAGGTTTATTTTTAACAAATTTGCACAAATCCCTAAAACTCAGTAATTCGGGGGTATTGAGTGTTGCTTGATGAAGCAAAAAATTCATCTAAATGATTTTAGCACATGACTGCATCATACCAAAAATGTGAAATAAGTGAGGGTGTCTTAATGCTTTTGGAAGGCACTATAAACATAAGGTGGGGAACAACACAACCTGATGAAATACGATGCCACCCTCAAGTTATGCCCGCCTGTCTGGAGTGCCACCAAAGTAGTTAAATCTTAGTGCTACCTCAGCTGGCTACTTTTTACGCCACCCAGAATCTGACAGACTAGGGTGGTGAATTGATTATATTTATTTGAATACGTTCTTAACACTGCTAGTCATCAGCTTTTAGTTACCTATCTTACAGTCCTGCTGCCATTTTCAGCTAGAAAAGAATACCACAGAGAGCTTGGATTTTATCATGTCAGGCATAATTGGTAAATGAATTGATTAATCAATATAAGCTAGCACAATTTAAACTGAGAGTATGGCAACAAAATCAAGCCATTGAACATGTCAAACAGCAATAAATCTGTTACATAAGGAAAACACTCCAACAACCGTGCCAATTAATATATGAGGAGCAAAGCAGGCTGTTTCAAGGAAAAAAAAAGCAGATACTAATTAAGCAAGCAAACGGTAGTCAAGAAAACTCATTTGCCAACTTCACATTTTGTCTTTAAGACAGGCTGGCACATTTATTTGCTTCAATTTACCACTTCAAGGCATTAAACATTCAAACTCATATGAGCAGCTTTTACGGGAAGCCCAGTTGCCAGACACATTAAGTACATTGTAATTACATGATGTTTACAGTATAATTACATGAGTAAATGGAAATTCGACAAACATATTCACGGCAGCCAGGAGAGATCAACGAATGACACTGCAGATCTGCACATGTGCAGCGGCGAGATTTTGGTCATAGCAGATCAGAACAGGTGAATACTTGAGCTTGTGGGCCCACCCAGAAAAAAAAAAGGTGGGATTTCATTTTTTCGATTATTGAAAAAAAAAAAAAGGTAGTGTGCCTTTGAGGAAAAAAAAAAAATTAACATGTTAGCAGAAGCCCTTGGGACGACAAAGCCGTTCAGAGATGATATTCCTATCCTGCAGCTAGTGAGAGGAGCCATATGTCATTCTTACAGCCTTTGGAAGAATAACACAAGTGCAATGGCTAATAACCTCAGCCAATGATAAATGACTCAGGGGAGGGCTTTATGGGAGGGGTATTGCTTGATTTGCATAACTATTAACCTGAAGAGTTTTTTTTATAAAATATTTTTTGAAAAAAAAAAAAAAAGCTGCACAAAAATGCAAACGGAAGCTGCTTCTCACACGATAAGGGTCTATAGGAGGCTGCAGCTTCAGTTTATTTCACTGCTTGTCAGCAGGGTATGATTAATTGTAGCAGAACGCGAACAGGCTGAGGAATGGATGTGCCCGTCTGATTTACTTTTCATAGAATTAGAAGAAATTGAGAGTGCTTTTCGTTCACCTCTGTAACACGTGATGCTACAATGCACATCCAAATCAAAAGGGAACGTGAAAACTGCTTAGCGTCTTTACTTTCTCTGTCATGGAGTAATAAACTTTTTTTTTGAGAAGCTAAAAATATCTGTCTGATGATGAGTGCTAGCCCTAAAAAGAAACGCATTTTAAGAATATGGGGTATCCTACAACACAAAACTTCACTGCCTGAGGTCAAGGGGGTGGTTTTATCACAATTTTAATGGCTCCATTCATAGAGAAGAGAGAAGTAAAAAATCCAGCAGAGAATATTAAGAAGCAATAAGGGAGAGCAGCAACTGGAGAATATGGCACAGTGTGGAACAGAATGAGTCGATGCAAGGGGAGATACTGGCAGAAAGTCCCAGAAGATTCAGTGATCAGATCATGTTGAAGGAATGCAAAGGGACAGAATGGGAATAGAAAAAGGTTGGCTACATACTAGCAGATGAAGAAGATGTTGAAAAGCGAGTTGGTAATGGGACTGAGTTTGGAGGTGTACGACTGTCAAGAGGGATGTGTGCAAGGAACGGGTGCCAAGCATTAAGAAGTGTAATTCATAGAGAGTAAGACAGGACGTGCAGTTCTCATAACCATGCTGCTGGTGATCTGGGTATAGCAGCCGGCAGCCATCCCACCTACACTTCAGAACAGGTAATCCACCTGAAGTTAAGCATGATTGGGCCCGGCCAGTATTTCAATGGGAGACCATCTCAGGAAAAGCTTGGGTTGCTGCTTGAAGAGGTGTAGAGTGAGGCAATTAGGGGGTGCCTACCCTCTGGTCTGTATGTGGATCCCAGTGTCCCAGTACAATGACAGGGAGACAGGTCTATACAAATTTGGATGAGACTTCAAAGGTCCCTGGGCTTATCCTTCAAAAAGAGTAGGGGATTTCCCAATGTCCTGACTAAATTGCCCACCACGGCCTGTTAATTCTAGCCCCCTAATCATCCCCTGTCCTTATTGACTAACTATCTCTCTCTCACCACTTCCCCACATGATAGCTAAAGTGGGGTAAAGTGTCCTGACACAAGAATGGCTGTCATCAAAAAATCCATGTGGATGCTACACATTGAAGGTGGTTGAAGTGGTTCCCCACTGTCTATGTAAAGTAGGATAGATTATAATAATTATGACAGCAAATGCCATCTGCAGTGAACCTAAGGAGACCATCAGCCACATAGTGTCCAGATACCATGTTCTGGCCTCGAAGGAACATCTATGACAGCAAATGCCATCTGCGGTAAACCTAAAGAAACCATCAGCCACATAGTGTCCAGATACCATGTTCTGGTCTCGAAGGAATAACTTGAACGTCACAACGAGGTCAGTATGTACCTGCACTGGACAGGTGGTACAAGCATATACCAGACACGGTTGTTGACACTGGAGACTGTGTCATCATGTGGGACAAGACTATTACCACAGACCTTAACATCACCGCCAAAAGGCCAGGCATCATGTATCGTGTTCAATGACACAAACAGCAAGTTGTGTATCTTCATCAATAACATGCAAGGAGGCAGAGAAGATAATCAAATGTAAAGACCTAGAGATCAAAGTCAGACGCATGGGGAACACGATGACAACAGGGCCTCCAGAAGTCATAGGCGCACTGGGAACCATCAAGACTGGGTTCCAAGAGCAGCTGATCAAACTCCCATGTAGAAGTTCACGTGAAGGAAATACAGAAGATCGCACTCCTCAGCACGGCCTGCATTCTTCAATGAGCCCTGAGGTGAACAACAAGCTGAATTCAAAGCCTGAGAGGTCTGATTGACCTCAAGGCAAATGACTTCAGGTAAATGCACAAGCATAGAGGGCTGAGAGGAAGGAATAATAATAATAATAATAACAACAAGAACAACAACAATAATAATAATAATAATTATTATCTGAGATAGATTGGCATCCTGTATATGATTGGTTCATGTCCGATGCTCAGTAATATTAAGTAGGTTTTGCAATGGTGTTTGTTATTTTTATTAATATTAGTGGTACCATGTCATACCTTTGTTTAAGCCCATTTAATTCTAAGTACGATTACAGGGGTCTAGAACTTATCCCAGCAAGCAAGCTTAGGGTGCAAGTCCATCATAGGGTGACACACTCACAGACCACACACTCACACACACTAGGGCCAATTTAGCCTCACAAATCCACCTAAACCACATGTCTTTGGACCATGGGAGGAAATCCTTGCAGACACAGGGAGGACATGAAAACTCCGCACAGAGAGGACCCAGGACACGAACCCTGGTGTCCCTACTGTGAGGCAGCTGTGCTACCAGTGCGCCACCCTAGTTGTAGTAGAATTATCATCTGCCTATGATTGGTCTCTGCCCTACTCCCCATATTACCAGCATTCTCATTAATTGCATTAAGTCAGTTTGAGAATGGTATGTTATATTATTATTATTATTTTAGATACCAACTAGGAATACAAGGGGTAAGCTGCCTGGTAATCTATCTGCCACCACTGCAGCTTGAACTCACTAAAGGACTACCATAGGTGTTCTGGCTGGCGCATCTACGTGGGCAAAATGTCTCTCAAAATCTCAGGTTCCAGATCACTTAAGGATTATGACAGTACAAGAAATGGGAGCGTTAAAGTGAATGGGCAACCAGGCAAGCAGACATCTAATGGTAGCCCATTCATCTTGATCTGTCACTTTTATCCAGCTCCTAAGCGCTGTGTAATAGAAGTACTGTCAGAATGTTAGTTATTCATTAGTTTTCATTCAATTGAAGAATATCTGTGTGTCATAACATGGCACATTACACTACGAAGCAACTCACCACTCCAAGAACGATTAGGGTCATTTTTCAAGTCTTGTCGTATCTATGATTTGTGGGTTGTTTTAAAAGAAAGATAAAACATCTCCCCTCTTCTCAGCAGCAGTGCACACTTTACTGAGTGACTTGGGTACATCATTTCTAGACTTATAGGAAGGCAAGTGTGCCAAGAAAAGTTTAATCCCCCATAACATTGCCTGGTTTTCCCTTGCAGGCAAGGTATGTGCACATGAACCCTTGAAATTAGCGGGACCTCTCATAGCTAGGTGGTCATTTAGTGGATAGCATCTGTGCCGTGTGACTGTGTGGCACCATACCAGTCAGAATACAGCAACTGTTTGATCGAGTGATGCATGTGTTCTGGTTTTGTAAGCCACCTTTGTTTCCTCAATACTTTAATAAATAATCAGTCATAATGGAAGAGTAAATTCCAGAGATCCCACTGAAGTAAAGAGAGCTGCAGTCTGAAATCTCTCACTTCTTGACGTGTGTCTTGATGTGTGTGTCTTTTCATTTTGTTTTGTTGTTATGTATGGTAAATGACAATAAATGAGCATTTGAACTTAATCAGTCACCTTATAGTTGATGGGGGTGAAGTGGTGCCTCTGAGGGTTATGGATCTGCACTGGTAATTAGAAGGTTGCCGGTTCAAATCCCATAAACTCCAAAAGTGACTCTACTTTGTTGGGCCCTTGATCAAGGCTCTTAATCTGCAATCGCTACGTCCTGGGTATGACATTAATCTGCAAGTAGGCCCTCCAACCTTCAGGGAAAAACCAGGGGGTTGGTGGGAGAGTTAGCACCCCAGCCACCATAAAAAACCTCACACTGTTTCCTTCCATCTGAACAAGTGTGGTGCTGAGGTGTCACCCATTGCATGGCTGCACTCGGGTCCTAATCTTGAATCCTGAGTTGGTGGATGCGACAATGCGCTGTATCAGCGCGTTCTCCTAACATCTCTCTCCCTTTATTTTATTATAGTTGGTGATGGTACAAAGTTGGCATTGAACACTTTCTGGCATCTGAGTCCGCAGATAAACTCCTGAAAGAGTCAGCGCGTGAGTATTATTATTCGTTTTCCCCAAAAAAGTATTTTTTGCTTTGTGCTAATGAATCAATTTAGAACTTTATTTTAGACTTGTCATGAGATCACTTTGATTTCTCAGCAATTGAAGTTGCTTTTGAAATTAGATCTCCTAGTGGTCACTGCTTTCAAAACCTACTGTTAGTTTCTTCAGTTAATAGTCTGCAACTGAGTGTGATGAGATTGGGATGAAAATGAGGATAAAGTCAAGGTCCTCTTCTGGAAAAACAGTGGCTTGTACCCTGCCATTAAGGGGTGAGCCATTGCTCCAGGAGGAGAATTACAAGTATGTTTCTCAATGTCTGGAAGGTAAAGGAAACAGTGAGACTCAACAAAGAGCTGGGGCAGCAACAACAGTTTTACAGAAGCCAGAGCCGAAGCTTTGAATTTACCAGTCAGTCTACATCCTCATCCTAACATTCAGTCATGAGCTATGAGTGTTAAATGGAAGAATGAGATCACAAGTACAAATCTTAGGCTCATTGTGTCATTGGAAAGGGTGAGGAGCTCAGCAATACTGGAAGACCTTGGATTAGTAGTGCTGCTTCAAAGGACTGTGAAGAGGCCGTTGAAGTGATTTGGACATACAGACAGAATACCCCAGCATACCTCTGTGATATAGCGGGTCCACGACACAGAAGGAAAGGTCAGTTTTTAAATAAATAAATAGGGGACATGGTAGTGTGGCCGGAGCGGTTCCTGCGCGCGATACTGGCTTGGGCATTTCCGCACTGAAGTGCATAGGTGTGGGCTTGCCCATGTCCGTAACTGATACCGGGAGCTGCTAATCGCCACACCTGTGTCACATCCCCATTATAAATAGTTGGAGCACGAGTGCGGAGGGGAAAGAGGAAAGATCGGAAAAGAGAGTGGAGGTTAGAGGAGGAGGAGGAGGAAGAGGAGGAAGAAGAGGAAGCTGGAGGCTGAGAGCCGGTGCGGGGGTTTAGCGAGTGAGCGGGAAGAGCAGGCTCGCTGGTGGTTGCAGGCAGCTGGGAAGTGAGCCCAAGCGGGGTGTTGGAGGCGGATAGATTGGATTACTCCTGCTGAGTTTTTCAGAGGAGCAGGAGTGACTAGGAATGTGGACAGCTCACCACGAAAGGCAGTGGGAGTCATGGAGGCTTGGGAGGGAGAGTCCCAATGTGAGCACCCTGGTCTTTGGGGAACCCGAGTCTCGGTCCTGCAGATTAGCCATATGGAGCCAGGGGCTGGAAGTCTACCGGAGCAGAAGGAAAGTCAGCTGCACCTGTAGATAGGGTGACTCTCCTGTTGCAGGGCCCGCAGGGGAGCTGCCATTTAAAAGAAGAAGGCACCATGTTTTAAAGAATGGACTGCTTCCAGCCAGTATTTTAACCTTGGTTTTTAACCTCAGAGTTATTTATTGGGATTTTAACCTCCATATTTTTACCCTGTTTTTAATGGATTATTTATTTTTTGACTTTTGGAGGACTGCACTTTATATGGACACTGTTTTGGTTTTGTATTAAATAAAAGCACTTTTGTACTTTGCACCTTCCCCATGCTTCATTTGGTGTCCACATTATCCAGTTCATCTGGTTACATTACCAACAGTGTCGGGTTCAAGAGACCCTCCAAAAGTGAGAAGGGAGCAGGACCTGCATCGTCACAACCTTCCACGGGAGAAGACCCGGTGTGTGCTGGAGGAATTAAATCTCTTGATCCCGGTAGAAGGAGGAGGTAGTTGCTGGTCCATCCTGCTCAGTGTGTTGCCACAGCATCTGGCACCAGGAACGAACCTGAAACGAAAATGATAATGAATTTTTAAAACGGATGACTAAAACTTATTGATTTACTTATAGTAGTGGAATTATCAAAATATTTTCCACTACTCTGTTACATCTGATTTGCATGAATTTACCCAACAAAGATGTCCTTGTATTTGCAGCATTTTAAAAATCCCCACTTAAACAAAGATAGGCTTGAATGAATAAGCATTTTATGCTGCTACATTGTTTTTTTGTGACACCAATCCATATTCCTCTAACGACGTGCTTTCTGACTGCTTGACCAGATTTGAAGACTTAAGGGGGAAGAAAACAGAAAAAAATCTGAGTCAGTTATGCCAGTGGAATGATGTGGCCATTTTTATAGAGAAATAAAACTGTAGACAGGTCAGATGTGGAAGCTGTAGCTCAATATGGCATACATTTTAAGTATTATGGTTATGAAGTTTGAGTATCAATACCTCCAGCCAACCCAAAGGTTCATGTAAAACATTTCCAGATACAATTCTAAACCCAAAGGTAAGATGTAGTAATTAGAACACATTCACTGAACACTGGAACCATGTCTCTTTGATTCTCCTGTTTGCAATTAGAAAGGCTACATTACGCCATTTGCATTGGTAAAATGATGAATGCAGTCAGTTTTGTTGACCTTGGCTTCCTTTGCTGTTTATACATTCAGCAAAAGTAGCTTAGCAATACAACAAAAATAAATAAAGCTAATGCTTTAGAATGAATAAAGCTAATGCTGCAAAATATTAAAAGGAAATACAACAAGGACTCTCTGTCAAGACACAGCAGGCAAAAAATGTTCCTGAGCTGGAAGAATTAAAGAAAAGAAATGAAATGTGGTGTATAAATTCCTTTATACATACAGTATGTGAAAATGGCTACTAGCATAGAGGCATTATGGTAGAGTCCACAAGAGGCTGTTTCGATATCCTGGTCCTGTGGGGTCAGAATTGAATGCCTGCCTAAATAAAGTAGCTCGTTTGAGTATGACGAAGCACCACACTACTGAGATATACAAATAAAGTAAAGCACAATCGACTTGCATACACTTATTTTAAATAATAAAATTCCTATCTTTTTCTTCTTCCTCTTCATCTTTTCCCACTTCTGTGTGGGGTTGATATTTTATTAGGTATGCAGCGATGATCAGGCCTACAGTTTGAAATGTATTTTTTAGAACAGTTTCTTGGCATTTAAAAATTGCTGTGTGAATAATTGATGAATCTGTCAGTAAATAGCTATTTTTTGTTCCCATGTGTTTTTACCAGTTTTAAATACAATTTGGTAACATTTTAGTTTAGGTAGGGCAAAAATGCATCTATTACTCATTACCTTTAAGTAGCAAGACCTTAATGAAGGCTAATTGTGGTCTTCATGAAACATCAGTAGATCGGGTTATTCATCTCTGTGCAGTATGCCATATTGACATGATGGTAAAATGGCGTGTTAATATGAAGGATTCAGAGGTATTATACTAAATATGGACTATCAAAAGTAATGTGTCTCAGTTAAGCCACCTCAGAACACTCCAAGGTGATGTTTTATTAGTACTGTACGTCACATTGCAGACATGAAAAACCACTTTAATGATGCGTTGTGTTATGAAGACCCAAAGAACTGTACAGAGTATGTTAATATCTTGTTACATAAGAGTAAAGGAGTAACAGATACATTATTACAGTGTAGTGGTCACGGTGCCGCTAAGATTCACGCCATCGAAGAGACGGTGATTTATTTATTTATTTTTGGTGGAGATTCCAGGGACGCATCCAGCCATGACTCGAACTGCACACACTCACAAGCTGAGACAAAAAGCGACTGGTAATAAAACAGCAATTAACGAATGTGTTAAACAATAATGAATTAAAACAATGATTCCACCTCAGTTCCCTCTTGCGGCGATGTACAATAAACACAAATTCGACAATAACAAAGCAATAACAAAAATCACACACTCTGAAGTCCATGAAAACGGCAACTGATGATGGTAGATAGTGCAGCGATCAGCACGCTGTATATGAATGTAAAGGTCAGTCCTACTGGTATTTCCTGGTGAGGTGATGGCATATGAATGGGATCAGGAGCGCTCTTCTTCACAAGACAACAACAAATCCTCAGACAGTCCTCATACAGCAGGAAAACACCAGACAGTCCATACACTCAAAACTGGAGACGATCCAGGACAAAACAAGAATCCACAGGTATCAAAACGGAAGGCAGATAGACAGGCCTCTGCAGACACAAAACACAAAAGACATCTCCTTTTTGGTATCAATGGCCCCCTTTTAAATGTTGCGCTGTTCTCCTTGTACCCAACAGACCCTGCACCCTAAGTAGATAACCAATAACCAATAAGAGCCAATGCAGGGACTGCTGGGAGTTGAAGTTTCAATCCCTAGTAGCACCGCTACAACAATACCTAAAGTGTTACCCATAATTCATATTCTCCCATCAGGATATTTTGCTTTCCTTATTGGCCTCATCATTCTTGGAACATTTTTTTTGAGGTTGCTGGTCGTTTAAGATTTGAATTCACAAATAAAAACCCCATTTAGCATCTTTATTTGTGAGGTTTTGAGTTTCTGGTTACAACAACGTTTTCCTGCCCACTGACTACAAATTATGTCTTTGGTAATGTGTACCCTTTTTTTTTCTGAGTTACAACCCCTGCTTGAGTTATGAGGTCTCCATGCCATCTCCTGACTCCGTTCTCTCCCTTTATAACTACTGTCATGTAGCGCAAGCAGGTCAATGATCTTTGTAGTGACTCAGACTCAAGAGTCTTTTTATAAAACACAAACCATTCCACATGAACATTGTATTTTGACATGGACAACTAAAAAGGAAAAAGCGTGCATTATGCCCTGCATCAGGAAAGGCTGACTGAGAAATGTGAATAACTAGGAGAGAAAATGTTAACTGAAGCTAAAGCTTGTCAGAACCACAATGCTAATTGAAGAATCAAACAGTCAGGAAAGGGGAATTCTGAAAGACTTGAAATACACTTACCGTATATATTCGCGTATAAGTCGGGTCTTGAAACCCGAAAAATCGATCATAAAATCAGACCCCGACTTATATGCCCGTTCAAAAATACGACACTTATTTTTTTTTTTTATTTACACCTCTTCTTGCTTCCTCCAATCTCGTATCAGTTTCTCAGACACAGCGAATTTTGTTGCAGCAGTGCAGTTACCAATTTCTTTCGCCAATTCAACAACTTCTAATTTAAATTCAGGTTCATATTTTCTTCTGATCGAACGCTCCATCATAGATAAGGGATGCTCTTACGATAAAGGTGTATGAGGGTATGAGATACAAAAAACACAAAGCAGTACAAATGTCGCTTCGGAATAGTTTGGGTATTACCGTGTGGTCATGTAGGCACAATACATAGAAAATAAATGCTGTGCGCTCCATGGTTACTCTCTCAGGTGGGCATTAGCATATCATAATCTGTTATGACTTATATGACCGACATTATAAAATACAGGAAATTATACGGTAAAATCAAGTCACGACTTATCCGCAGGAGAACTTAAAGATGAGTATATACGATAATAAGATGAAAAGACTGCTTTTGAGGATATTCACAAATATGTCTGTTGCATTGCTTTTAATAGTGTCATACCGATGACATAAATTACGTCACTTTTGCAGTCACGCTCCATGCTAATTGATGTAGTGTTGTGACGACAGCGACTCGAAATTTTAATGCCTGGAAAAATACAAAATTTAGAAGGAAATTACAAAATTGAATTTAGTAGTTACTAAAAATAATATTAATTATAAAACATAAGTACAAAATATGATTAAGAAATATACAAAATGACAATGACTATGAACAAAAATAAAACCTTGATACAGGAGCTGAAATATTTTTAAAACGCATAGAATCATAACAACATGTGGTTGTAAAAAAGTTTCCTCTTTTGCACCTTTGACAAGTGTGTTGAATACCTCGGCAGTAAAAGGTTCTCAAGGTTGGAACTGAGACTAGGAGGCCGAGAGATGGACTCCTGTTTGCAGGAGCAGATGGAAATCTATCACAAAACAAATCTAAAAAAATTAATTAAAAAATAGCAGTCAAAACTGCATACCAAAACCCAAATACAAAGTTGGAGATCATTGTCAAAATAACAATTGCAAAGATCCTAATGCTGAAATCTTCAAGGAAGCACCTTTCATCTTAAATAGGTAAAGTGTGAGGATGTGGCGCCTCACACAACCAGTAACTTTATATAGTTACTATAAAGAACTCAGCTGCGATACAGAATGTAAGCAATCATGCAAAAAGCAAAACACAAAATGGCTTTACCAGAATAATGAAACACACAAAAATAAAAAATAAAAAAATCCAGAAACCAACAAAATAAGCTCAGGAATGTCCACAATGCAACAAACCAACATAAACTATGACCCAAATGTCTCTGAATAACTGATGCCAGAGTGAGAGTGTACCTGAATGTGAGGAGTAAAGTCAGATTCTTCAACTGAGAGCGAGGTGACAGAATTCATTTTTTGTTGAAAAACGATCAGCTGCCAGACACACATGTCCACGGATCAACCTTGGGGCTCTATCCACGAAGGAATGATGGGGAAGTGTAAGCCTAAGTTTAATATGTCACTGTGCTTGGTGCAACTACAGTACTGTGCAAAAGTTTTAGGCAGGTGTGAAAAAATGCTGTAAACAAAAAATGATTTCAGAAATATAAATAATGATTGTTTATTGTTATCAATTTACAAAATGCAAAGTGAGCGAACAAAAGAAAAATCTAAATCAAATCAATATTTGGTGTTACTACCTTTTGCCTTCAAACCAGCATCAATTCTTATAGGTACACTTGCCCAAAGTCAGGGATTTTGTAGGATTATAGTCAGGTGTCTGATCAACCAATCATACCAAACAGGTGCTAATGATCATCAATGTCACACGTAGGTTGAAACACAGTCATTAACTGAAACAGAAACAACTGTGTAGGAGGCTTAACACTGTGTGAGAAACAGCCAAACTCTGCTACCAAGGTGAGGTCATAGAAGACAGTTTCATGTCATGGCAAGATTGAGCACAGCAACAAGACACAAGGTAGTTATACTGCATCAGCAAGGTCTCTCCCAGACAAAGATTTCAGAGCAGACTGGGGTTTCAAGATGTGCTGTTCAAGCTCTTTTGAAGAAGCACAAAGAAACGGGCAACACTGAGGATCGTAGACACCAAAGAAACTTAGTGCAGCAGATGAAAGACACATCAAGCTTATTACCCTTCGAAAGTCCAGCAGTGCCACCAGCTCAGAATTGGCAGAAACCTGTGGGACCCAGGTACACTCATCTACTGTCCAGAGAAGCCTGGCCAGAAGCGGTCTTCATGGAAGAGTTGCAGCCAAAAAGCCATACGTCCGACGTGGAATCAAGGCCAAGCAACTCAAGTATGCACGAAAACATAGGAACTGGGGTGCAGAAAAATGGCAGCAGGTGCTCTGGACTGATGAGTCAAAATTTGAAATATTTGGTTGTAGCAGAAGGCAGTTTGTTCGTCGAAGGGCTGGAGAGAGCGGTACAATAATGAGTGTCTGCAGGCAACAGTGAAGCATGGTGGAGGTTCCTTGAATGTTTGGGGCTGCATTTCTGCAAATGGAGTTGGAGATTTGGTCAGGATTAATGGTGTTCTCAATGCTAAGAAATACAGGCAGATACTTATCCATCATGCAATACCATCAGGGAGGCGTATGATTAGCCCCAAATTTATTCTGCAGCAGGACAATGACCCCAAACATACAGCCAAAGTCATTACCTAGAATTATCTAGTGTACCTAGAAGAATTGATGCTGTTTTGAAGGCAAAGGGTGGTCACACCAAATATTGATTTGATTTAGATTTCTCTTTTGTTCATTCAGTGCATTTTGTTGATTGATGAAAATAAATGATTAACACCATTTTTGAAAGCATTCTTTGTTTACAGCATTTTTTCACACCTGCCTAAAAACTTTTGCACAGTACTGCAACAAGACACAAGGTAGTTATACTGCATCAGCAAGGTCTCTCCCTGACAAAGATTTCAAAGCTTTTATATTTAATAAAACCTGATTTTTACTCACATGCCAGACACATAGCCAGATTAAGCACAGAAGCTGACACAGAGAACTGCCAGGCAAGCAACATAACCACCGTGTGCTATTTCAATCGGTTAAGTCAGCACAGAATTGTGTCCTTGTTTGGAGAGCATTGTTGCTTTGTTTGGGATTGCATATTTGTCTGAGGGGGCCCTGGATGTGGAGAAAACAGTATAAAGCCTTGGAACATTGGCTGGCACACCTTTGAAGCCAACGAACGGATGGAAGACGTTGCCACCTATTCCTGAAAATGCTTTCCACATCTGCATTGACGTAACCGACAGACTCCACTCCTCAGGCCCCCACTCCAGGACCAGGTCTTATCACTGGCTTCATTCACCTTTGTACTGTCTGCTGTGTAAGCCGATATTAAACAAATCTAAGCCATTTCTCCTATGTGATTTCTTATCGCCATATCACTAGGAAGGGGTATTGTCATTTATGTAATATCTATATAGGTTTGGGTTAAGTAACACGCCGCAATCACAAAAAAACTCATTCCCAGGGAGCGAGTGCCCCCAAGTGGACACAGGAAGGAGTGTGCTACAACATCGGAGTTAACTGCCTTTGCTTCCTTAGAACAGAGGAAGGAAATTGTCAGGAACCCTAACATCCCTTCCGTTACCTCATTTGTCTTACAAATAGGCAATTTTTTTATGAAGTTTTGAACTTGTTTTCAAGGATTTTATACCCTGGAATCTTAATTTAGCACTAGTTTGGCGACTGGTAGCTTAACTTTAATTCTATACATTCTGAGGGTGTGTCTTTAGAGGTCAGGACCTTTGTTAATGTCACGGTAGGCTTAAAATTTCATTAAAAGGTTCACTTCCTGTCCCTGTCTGCAGATTCAAAATACAACCATTTTGTGCCTTGAAATCCTTTGCCGTTTTTATCTTTTGCCTTTCGACATGTGTTCAGTTTTCAACTTGAATTTTTGTCTCCTGATTTGGCTTTGGGAATGGTGTGGTGTTCTTCATGATTTTGACTATTTTTTCGTTTCTTTCACTATGCCTTTTCTCCCTGTTACTTATCAAATATTTCTGCTGGTCTTCAGTGGGAAGCCCTGCATCTTCTACTCCAGCCGGTATTTAAGAACATCACGGAAGAGAAGTCATCATTCAGCAGTGAACCAGCATCCAAGCACGATGAATCTACATCCCTGTGAGCTCTTTTGCCAGGCTGAGGAAGCCACAATTACCACCCTATGGTCTCTTTGTTTCAAATTTCGAGATTAAACGGGCCTTCGCCGTGAATTCAACATTTAAACTTTGTTCTTATATTGTATTTTTACACAGCTTACAAGGGGTTCATTTATACATAAATAATCTCTAAATCATATGTTAATTTTTGTTTTTGATGACACTGAAAGCAAAAATATGAGGCATAATGTACAAAGAATAATAAGGCAAGAAACCTTGGTGTCAGGGTCTCTAAAACTGATCTCTTTCAATACACATTTATGATTTATTTATTTACTAGGAGGCTTTGCTCCCTGCTTGCTTTGCTCACCCATCCCCTCCCACCCCCAGGGGCACACTATGCACCAGCCAGTTTGTGTCTCTGCCACTCACAATGTGAAGAGGGGGGCTGAACGCACGCTAAGGAGATGCGGTCACTCCTCCAAAACCCCCTCTTAAACGGTGATACAATGGGAAACAAATACATTTTTTTATCTCCTCTTTGCTCGATCAGCTGCTGGATTGCTGATGCTGCTTCTGCCGTGTTGCGTGATCTGCATGTCGCACATCGCTTCGATCATTTAAAAGCCTGTACAGCAGTGTCTCTGAGAAAATCACGTCTCGTCTCCTTCCAAGCCTTCCAAGATTTTTTTTTTATAATAGAGAGATTCAGTTCTTTAAATTTTAATGTACAATTCCTATTTCAGTGTGTTGTATGTATGTATTTTTCCTATTTTAATGTAAAGCAACCCACATACATCATGTAACACTATTATTAAAAAGTTAAGTTAGCTGAATACCTTCGTCATGACTTACAAGACAAAAAAAATTCAATTGTGTTTCATTTTGAATTAGAGAACCAAAAAGAAAAAAAAATGTTAGTAATAAAGTAAAATTTAAATTGTGCAATGCGAGTGGGAGACAGGTGTCTTTCCTTTTTCACTCCGTTTCCTAACTCTTTAATTCCAAAGCAGAGCACCAGTCAACTGGAGTTTATCCTGACAGTCTTCAATAGGACGGGTGCAAAGCCATTCAAAGACAAACTTTCTGACATGCAGTACCTGCACTCACTCGTAAAGATTTGTCAGTTAGCATAATGTGCACACCCTTATGATCTTGGTGGAAAAATCAAATGTTTTGTTTAGCTGTTCTTATTTAAAAAAAAATCCAGAAGATATTTGGAATATTTTGCAAAGAAACATAATGAGAAACAATTCAGTTATTGTGTATATGCGTGCATTTAATTTGAGAAATCAAGCACAACAAGGCACTTGCCAAGAATGTACACTGAATTAGCCAGCTGAACATGGTGAATCAGAAAATAATCTATTGTTGCAGTAATGTATGTATTGCTTATTATACTATGGAACCTTAATTAACTAACCTAAAAAATGCTCCACTGACCTGTGAAATAACTTCCTGTCTAAACTCTGATGATTTTTATTTTGTCCATTTGAAGGAGAATACAGTTACAGTTCATGTATTTGGTCAAACCTCACCAGAGTCGATTTTTCCTTGGGGGTAGAAGCTGCAGATTTGGAGTCTGAAACATCTGTACTTTGCCATGCTTTGTCATTACTTTATGTTTTCTTGATCTGGCAGAATTAAAGGCCCTTAGCAGAGCGAGATCATCGTAAAGGATAGGCCAACAGAGACTGCACCATGTAATATATAAAGGAATGAAAATTGATTAATTCCTTCTTCTGTTGAATAAGCAGCTGTAGTTTGCTCCCTGTGATCCATGAAATAAGCTGTCGGGAAAATAAGAAATGTGATACATTTGAACTTTACTCATTGATTTCATTTTGCTAAGACCGTGGCTATAATATTGTGGCACAGTGAGATGGCCCAAGGCTAGTCTACATACACACTCACAATGTATATATGTTTATATATATATATATATATATATATATATATATATAGATAGATAGATAGATAGATAGATAGATAGATAGATAGATAGATAGATAGATAGATAGATAGATAGATAGACTTTATTTGCCCCCCAAGGGGAAATTACAACTTGCCTTGTCATTTTTGGCCATCAATTTACAATCAGTAACCCATAATGCGAAGTGAAATCATTTTTCCAAAAATGTTTGCAGATTTATTACAAATCAAAATCTGAAATCTGTCCTTCATATAAGTATTCAGATCCTTTGCTGTGGCACTCCAAATTGCAGTCAAGGGTATCCTGTTTGCTTTAATTTGTCTTTGAGATGTGTCTAGAACCTGGTGGCAAAATGAACTGACTGAACATGGTTTAGAAAGGCACACACAATTCCCACTGCATGTCAGGACAAACGCCAAGCCATGAAGGTCAAGGAACTCTCTGTAGACCTCTGCAATCGAATCAGATCAGGGAAAGGGTGCAAAACCATTTCAGCAGCTTCGAGTGTTCCAAGAGGCTCATTGGCCTTAATAATTGTGAAATACAAGTTTAGAACCAGTAGAACTTTTCCCAGTGTTGGCCACTAAACCTAAATGAATAATTAGACAAAAAGGGTCTTGGTCATACAGGTGACCAAGAACCCAATGTTCCCTCTGACTGAGCTGTAAGAAGGCTTCGCTGAGGTGGAAGAAACTGTCAGGAGGACAATCACCTCCAGCAGCACTCCGTCAATCAGGTGTTTGTGTTAAAATAGTTAGAAGAAAGCCACTCTTTAGTAACATGCATTTCACAGCCTGCTTGTCAATTCTATAGTTGCATGAATCAAAAATTGAACTCTTAGGAAAGACCTCTAAACTATATATCTGGGATAGACCAGGCAGCGCTCATCACTTGGCTAATACCATCCCTATGGTGCAGCATGGTGGTGGCAACATCATGTTATGGGGTTCTTCAAAGTGGCAGGGACAGGGAGACTGGTCAGAAATAAGGGAAGGATAAATGTAGCGAAATACAAAGAGGCCCTTGAAGAAAACCTGCTCAAGAGTGCACACAACTTTACACTATGGCAACAGTTCACCTTTCAACATGACAATGACCTGAAGTATTCAATGCTGGAGTGGCTTTGAGAGAAGTTTCTGAGTGTCCTTGAATGGCACAGCCAAAGTCCAGATTTTAACTGTGGCTAGACATGAAGATGGCATTTTACAAACACTTTCCATCCAATCTAATGGAGCTTGGAATAGACTGCTCAAATCCAGGTGTATAAAGCCTGTAGAGAACCCTGCCAACTCATACTTTGGGATCCCAAGGCATTCCCAGGTCATCTGTACTCTGAGCCTCTCCCAGATGTGTCTGCTTCTCACCTTATCACTAAGGGAGTGCACCGCCACCTTACAGAGAAATCTTATTTCTGTACTTGAGATCTTGTCCTTTCTGACAAGACCCAAAGCTCATGGCCATAGGTGAGGGTAGGGGACACAGATCGACTAGTAAATATGGAGCTTTGCTTTTTGGCTCTGCTCCATCTTCAGGCTGAGGAGATCGTTCCTCCCTCACATTATGCGAATCTTCAATTGCACCCAAGTTATTGTCTGTTATACCTGCATTTTTATCACTCTTTAATTTAATATTGTTTTTTATCAGTATGCTGCTGCTGGAGTATGTGAATTTCCCCTTGGTATTAATAAAGTATCTATCTATCTATCTATCTATCTATCTATCTATCTATCTATCTATCTATCTATCTATCTATCTATCTATCTATCTATCTATCTATCTATCTATCTATCTATCTATCTATCTATCTATCTATCTATCTTCACTACTATGGATTAGTTTAACAAATGTATAAATTGCACAGTTACATGCACTGTTATATACTTATACCCTATATGTATTTCAGTAATGAAAATATCAATTGTCCTGCACATTCATTAAAACAATCAAGGTAAAAATGTGTTTTAACTGCGTAAGATAAGTGATATCACAGAAAGGGACACATGGTGGCATGCTGGCACAAACATCAAATGCCCAGAGGGTACCAGTAGATTCTTAGAAATGGAAGGTTACATTGTTAAGAAATGGCAGCTGACAAGGGTGGCCTTTTAGTGTCAAAGAGAAGATATTTAAGTAAAGTGTTTAACTACAGTAGAACAGTAGAAGTATAATGGCAGGCTGTATATACCACGATTTGACCCTACTCCCGAGCATGAAGTTGCGACCTTAGTGTTTGCACATGCTGGCTATTTGCTGTAAAAATGACCAAAGAATCTGACATGAAATGGGGCATTCCTGTAGTCCGGGTGGAACATTGGGCCCCACTGCGCATTATGCAAGCAAACATCCCACTTCTCAAATGTTACTAGCTAAAAATATACAAAATTAGTAAACTTCTCAATGGCAGGAATTACAAAAGGTAAAAATACATATACATCGGAGTAAACAGGTTTGAAAGCTGATAGATGGGTACAAAAACATACAAAAATACAGATTGGAAAAAATGCTGGATATTAAATAAGCAGATTTTTTGTGGGATAACCCTATTTTGGTGAAGACTAAAATCCGAACAGCCATGCATTAGTGCTACTGTGCCAAGGCAACTCCCAGCATCAAATAATTCAATCCTAATTAGCCCATCTCCATTTCTACCAAGAGGCTGAACTGACACATAAAGCTAAATGGAACATAATTAAAGCATTGAATCAACAAACAATTTAAACAAATTATTAATCCCACAATTAAACAGTCTTTGACTAATAAAGTAATTAAACTGAACAATCATATTGAGATCTCCCAACTCTCACAGCCAACTCTTAAACAGCAATGAAATGAGATTGTCTGCCGCCTCTCTGCTGCCGAGTCATGCAGCTACAATGATATTCCACCATAATGAACTCTTCTCAAATCATTACAAGGGTCTCACATTAAAACCGGTGGAGTTTATGACTACGTTTGAATTATATTTCATTACAATTGCCCTAAACCGAGGTTATGAGGCTTAGAGACTACCGATGCGAAACATGTTAGCAGAGGAAACGTGGATTTCTACCCTTTAGGCCAAATTCTGCATTGGCCACATACGTTGTTGTTTTATAGGTAATAAATCTTAAATTTTATGCATCTGACCTTACTGAGGAAATCAGAAAACTGCCTTATTGCTGAATTAGGTTGAAATTTTAAGCACGGTTAATAGAAATTGTCTTATTAGACCCGCGGGAAGCTTCTGGTATCCTTCTCTGTTGTGCTAGAAAGGTCACAAATTGCCATTCAAAGAAAAAATTGAGTTCTTGCCAGTACCATAGAAGGTCTGAAAAATGAGGAAAGGACATGATTAAGAAGAAAGCTTGTTTGCTTAGGTAAGACATTAGTTGTCCCAAAAGTTCATCCAGGTTTTTTTTTTTTTTAAAAGTTATGGCTGTATCATAACAACTGTTGATTATAAATTAAGAGACGTTAAGCTCAGATTGTATAATGCACTAGTAAGACCATATCTGGAGAATTATCTGTAGTTACCGCAGTATAAAAAAGACATAGCAGCACTTGAAGCTGTGCAGAGGAGAATAAAAGGTGCATCGCTGGACTTCAGGACTTGTCCTACTGTGACAGACTCAGAAAATTAAACCTGTTTAGTCTCAAGCAGAGGAAACTGCATGGGGACCCCATCCAGGTTTTCAATATCCTCAATGGCATCGATAAAGTCGATCGAGCAGAATTCTTTCAGCTTAATGGCACTCGAGTATATCAATGGAAATTAAGGGGATGTGAATTTAGGACTGAAGCCAGGAAGCACTTCTTTATGCAAGAAATTGTGGGAATCTGGAACAAACTACAGAGACATGTAGTTGAAGCAGAAACCCTGACCACCTTTAAGAAGTATCTGGATGAGATACTGGGCACTGCTTAGCTATTAGTTATGTCAGAGGGGAACATTTTTTGTACACTGAGTGGTTCCATTAGACACCCATTGTTGGGACTGGGGGTGAGAAGTTAAAAGGCTGTCTGCAGGATGTAGGTATTTGCTGTATTGCAAAGGAGTCACCGCTGTGAAGTTTTTGGTTGGTTGAGATTACAAACAATACCAAGTTGTGATAACAGAACTGCTCCTTCCTTGGAGGATGTCTGTATTTACCTGACTTGGAAATTAACATGTTTGACAATATTGGTTTCTAATCAGCAGATCTGTACTTATTAATGGTTGGTAACAATACATTTTGTTAACTTGTGTTTTCATTAATTGTTAAACCCAGGAAATTTAGATGTGCCATTGTTTAAACCAGGACTTACAATGGCAGGGACTGAAGGAGATTTAAACTCCTGGGTAGGAGAAGGCACAGAAGGGATGGCCCACTGAGAATGCTGCCAAGACACTCGGACAGAGCACAGGGGCTCGTAGGCAGATGAGGGTACCTGGCTGGCACGACGTGAGGCACAAAGATGGCAACACTTACTTCCAGGGAGGAAGAGACAGCTCCACAAGGAGACGCCAGCTGTGGGTCCAGCGAGAGAGGGAAACCGCATGAAAGGACCAAGCAAAGCTGGCAGACGAGAAATGAGGCGTGCCTAGGTCACAGCAACACAAGGAGCCCAGAGTGGAAAAAAAGGAACGACGAAGAGACACTGACAGGCATTTAACAATTCGACAAAACTTCCGTTGGGAAACGAGTGTCCGGTGAACAGAGTGCATCTGTGGACAGTTGAACGATTAAGTGTTGGGGTAACACAATGCGCAAACTGGACTCTGCACCACTAAAGGTTGTATCCTCCAATTCTTGTTTTTAACAGACTTTTAGAGTGTGGACTGTGTGCTTTCCTTTTTTTAAAAAAAAAGGAATTTCGTACCTGATATTGTTAAGATTTTTTTTTGTTATGTTTGTTATTTTTTAATTTATTTTATTGTCTTGTGTAATAGAAGGTACTGTTGCTTTTCCTGACATTACTGTTGTGTCTTTCATTGTGTGTTTACTCACCGCCCAATTTAAAGAACCCTGTGTGCTATTTTCTGTAAATCTCAAAAGAGTTCCCAGTCTCTTAATAAAACTGGGTGGCGTAGTCGGATATTTTAATGGTGTCTAAGTTAGATTTCCTGTGAGTGTGACCAGACACCTGTCACCTGTCACAACAAGCAAGCTAAACTTCTATCGTGGCATTACCCGTTTGGTTTCTCTGTATCGTTAATTGGTTTCTTTACCCATTTGGATTCTCTATGTTGTTAATTGCTTTCCCTTTTATTGTTCATAGTCAACAATTGTAACCAATTACACCGGTGCCACTGTTAGTGGTCCAGTCACCTGAGGCCAAATATGAAGACAAACAGGAGCCTCAGTTCTTGGCTTAACTATTTTGCATCAACCGTCACCCTTCCAGAGACCCTCCTCTTGAGGTTTGCTTTTTTGATTTCAGGTTTGCTCCTCTAGTTTAGGATTTTTGGATTGTTTCTTTATCTTGTCCTGATTGGAGTTTTTTGTTCTTGTCGGATTAATTATAATATCTTTCATTTAGAGTTTGGTGTCCTGTTTTGGCTTAGACCCTTTATAATTTAAGCATGAAAGGTGTTGTTTATTTGCTTATTATGTTTCATTATTTTATTTAATTTTCTTTTATTTAAAAGATTTCAGTGTTATTTTGTTTTTCATGTCTTGAATTTATTTCCTTATTTTATGTTTGCAAAACTGAATTTTCTGTTAGTAAAACTGGACAATTAATCTTTTGTTTGGAATTGGAAAAATTTAGTTGGCAATTGCCTCTTTGTGGCTTGGCGTTTCTTAGTGCCAGAGGATATCTTGACAGTTTCCATCAGTGTCATATGATTCACTGTTTAGCTGGAATTATTTGATTTATGCCAGATTCTGACTTAATTAGCAGAGGCTGCCACTAACCATTGCTACTTTACAAATGAAGTGTTACTGATGTGAAATATTTCCCTTTGTCATTTCATGGGTTTTGGTACCAAAAGCCCAGATTCTCTGGCTCTGGCTTAGTTGTGATTCCATGAAATAAACAATAGTAAATGTGAAACATTCATTTTTCATAGCTTTTGTCAATTTTCAATTTGTATAGCATTATTTACAAATCATGTGCAGTGTGTCAAATTCAGTAGAACTCATGACATCAGCCTCTGCTGGATCTTTGCCGCAGTGATTGGAGGTGCCATCTTTGCCCTCTGTTAATTGATCACAATTAAATGAATATGGAGGAAATGTGCAGGCAGCGTAAGACGTGTTATGAAATTGCATGGTAGTGCTGGTTGATCCCCAAATGCAGCCCTAGGTGGGAGGCTGCCTCCATCCCCCGGTGTCCGAAACACGCACCCCTTTAGTTACCAAAATGGAGCCTCTTGATGACTGTAACCGTGTTTATCAAGGGTATCTAAATAGTTCAAAATGCAGCTACCAGAAAAGCATTCCCGCAGTTAGTAGGATGCATTTCCAAAAAAGTCTTTACAATCCAAATGTCTTCATTTTAAATGTTTAGTAAAATTCAAAGCAAACAATTCACACAAAAACAAAGTGAATAATTGATATTAAAAATAAAAGGAAAGGCTTAAATGTCTAGGTTACATTTCTTAAAGTTTCTATAGGAACCATACAGTCAGTGATGTAGATAGGTAAAGATCAAACATATACTGTACGAGGTGAGACACAAAAATAACCGAATTGGTAAAAACAAAATATGTATTGATGCATTCTACACTTTGTCACCTTCTATACACTCCCCCTCCCGATCTCTACACCGCTCCATATGTATCTTCCATTGATTGAAACTATGATGGAAGTCTTCTTGTTTGAGGCGCATCAACAGGCTTGCTGTTTTTGTCTTCACTTCATCCATTGAAGAAAAATGTGTTCCCTTCAGGTCACTTTTGATTTTCGGGAACAAGTCAAAAATCACAGGGAGCTAAATCGGGCAAGTAGGGAGGATGATCGAGGACAGGAATGTTTTTGTCAGTCAAAAACTGCTTTATAGAAAAAGAGAAAATTCGTGAGAAATGTGATGTCGATTTGTTGTTTGATTTTTTCACCCGGCATTATCGTGACAACTCGTGTAGCGATTGTTGTGCAAATACGGACTGGGCTCTTCACAGGATATACCTAACTGGTTGGTTGGTATGAGAGGGCATGTAGGAGGTGATATAGTTCTATGATTCATGTCTGGCCAACTTCCAGACGGTTTTCCAAGAAAGCCCCAAGCCCAGTCCGGTTATTTTTGTGTCTCACTTCATATATGCCCTTAAAGTCTCTCTTCTTAAACAGTTCATGCGTCCATCTAGCTGTTTATCTACAATCTGAGTATTTTGATGTCACACAGCAATACAGCTGAACATTAAGAACATTCCATTAACTTATTAGCTCATGAGGGTAAAACAGAATCTTCTGTTGTCTACGTGTAACATCCATTCTATTGAAATCAAAATTATATGAGTTTACCATTAGCTTCAGAGATTTTGCGCTTACAGTATCCATTGTGTGCATTTAGATTAATGGAATGTGGCTTGAGTAACACAAACGTTGCCAGTCGGTGTCCATAACGTGTATTTGGAATTAATAGACTTCAAGGACCAAGGGAAGGTGTTCTATTATTTGTTTAATAAACATCCCCTTTTAATTACAAATGAAGAAGCAAAGTGTTTTCACAATTAATAACAAGGTTATTTAGTTTGTCTTCTCTTGCCATGGTTTTTCCTAGTCACTCTAAGCAAGACTATTCCATTTTCAGTTCTCTTTTCGGAGCATAATTTCTTTTCACTGTGTGTATTTATTTCAATTTGTTATGGCCCCACTCTCCTCCAAGGGTTTTTATACCTTCAGTTTTATAAGGGGGAAGAAAAGGCCTAACTAATTTGGCGTAACGACTGCTAAACAGTTGCCTGTTCAGACATTGCTCTTTCATCTTTCTAGACTCAGTACAGCAAAGTGGACTGAAAGCACCGTGTGAATTTTAGAAAGCAGGATGATTGCTACACCATCTGTCCTGGACTATTATTGTCAAAGCAATTTAACAAGTCTGAGAGTTAAAATATGACATACATTTTCAGCTTTAAGCAATGCTCCACAATTTACAGTGCAATTGAGATGCAGGTGGAGGTTAAAGAAATGTTAAGAAAATGCCTAATGCTGTGATGCTTTTGTTCTTGGATGTGGCCACACCGGACCTGTTAACCCATATGGATGTATTGCAAATTTAAAAATTTCAGTTAATAGGAGATCTTCAGTGGAATGAATTTAAGCCTTTCAGTGGAGTCAAGCCCGGGGGAAAATATATGGCAAGCACCAGAATTGGAAGGAAGTTTTAATATAGCAGCACAATCAGGTTTTGTGTGAGGAAATTAGTCCTCGAGGGACACCAATTTTTGACATAACTACAGCAGGATAAGCCTTTAAACTGCTGAAGATCAAGGGTAGCCACATTGGCACCTGTGGGGCCTGTGTGCATGGTGTTCATGGCTTCACTTAAACGTTTGAACCAATCTGAGAGGTCATACAGTAATGGCGTAATGATGCAAAAATCAGTTACGCTTTCTTTTTGATGACTAATCCATCTTTATTGTAATAGCCTCAAAGCAGATGCGACTATACTGAACCAGAGGCTGTTTGCCTTCTTGCTGTATCCAGGGATGGGTAAGATTTCTTTGGAATTGAGTGAGATTGTTTAACTTCCATTCTGGTTGGTCAGCTTAACTAACACACTCTCGTCGGTGCACAAAGTATTTCTTATAAAGCCTAAGGAACAGAACAAACTTCTATGACTATATTAGTCAATGCTAAATCCTAAATATTTCATTTACATTTTTTCTAAAAACAAATTTATGAGAAGAAAAGTAGAAGAAAGAGAGAAAAGTAGAGAAGTAAGTAGGCTGTGCCATCACTCACATAAGTGAGAACAGGAATGACATGACTGTGAGTGGCATGGCTCATATTTTGATCTTAAAGATGTCATAAGAATGTGATGTAAATGAATGCTTTAAATCAGGGCTCGCAAACTTTTCTGGTGTTGTGATCCAGTTTTTACCATGGTAGTGTCTTTGTGATCCACTGAGGGGAGTGGGGACCCCCTTGGTGAACTGAGCATGATTGTGTATTGGGGAGCGGTTCAGCATGATCATTAGGGCAGCAACCCAATGCACACTCTACTCGCGACCCACTGTGACCTACTTCCATTTTAAACAATAGCAATTCATGACTCACTGACAGCAGCCCACAGCCCAAAAAGTGGGCTGCAAGACACTGGTTGAGAAACAATGCTTTAAATAATGACCTTTTTTAAGAAATGACACAAATGAAAAGTGATGCCATCTCCTTACACTCATAGATATTTGTAGCTACGTTGCTTCACAGAAAAGGTGGATACTAACATAGAGCGAGATCAGCTCATGTCACCAGGCGCTCTTCTTTTAGCACACACTGCAAGGAGATTACTTCTGAACCTGGTGGTGCTGGTTCATGGCTGAATACCATCAGTTTACCACAATGCAAATGTTTGAACTGAGATGTTTTGTGGTTGTAGTCCATGGCTATTCACTCGGTGACACGGATGGGATTTACACTCTGGAAGGGGGGAGGAGTGTATTGGTAACGCTGCACAGGAAAGTTAGGGTCTTACAGAGAGAGATCAGCCGATGTCACCAGGAAGGACTCCGCTCGCAGCATTGAGAAACAGTCTCTGCATGGCTGAGTGAAGGAGCTCACTATTTAGTTAATGCCGCAAGGAGATTGCTTTTGTGCCGAATGTTGCAGGTTCGCGGCTGGACATCAGCAGAGTAATGTAATTGCTTAAACATTCCAAGTGCTCTTGTTAGACATGCAAGCATGGAGAGTGTTATGATTTTATGCCTGGTTAATACAGGAAAGGAACTAACTTTTGTTCCGTTTGGTTTCTTAAGCGTAGGAAGAGAAATATCTGGACAACCAAACCTGAGGTCATGTTCAGTGATTGTAAAACCATACTCCCTCCTTGTCAATACAATATTTAATCAAAGTCACCACCAGAATTTCTAATTCATTATCGAACCATCCATGCAAGGACACCTCTGTAATCTTATGTTTTGTTTTTCTTGTTTACCTTGTTAAGCAGGTTTGGTTATCCAAATTAAACTGGGCATCCTCCCGGACCCCAGCCCTCCTTATTTTGTCCTTTGTTTCTTTTCACACTTTACACACTCTGTTTGTCACATACTCTACTGTACAAGGCAAGTCATTATATTGCACTTTGGAATTTATCATACATTGGTCAAGAGTCCTGTCTTCAATTCAAAAGTGTGATTCCATGTGAAGGTGATTTCTGTTTGACTACTTTCATTTTCCCAAGGTATTTATCAATATTTTAGTGAAAAATGCATGTATCTTGCACATTGTGAACATATGACTGGATTGTTTGACGGGTTTGTTGAGTGACACGAGAAACAAGTGATTTTTTTTTTTTCAATTTTGAAATTGTTTGCTGTTGTCCCGCGTTGGTCACCATTAAGTCCCATTCCATCAGAAATTTTTTTATGCACATTTTCCATGTAAACATGTAAACACCATCACTACAAACTACATGGGGTACGCAACATATAAAAAAAGATCATTTTTGGTTGGAAAATTCCTTTAATTTCAGCTTTTCTTTGTTAAAGCTTCTTTCAGTTATTACGTTTTCTTGAATTCATTAATTTGTTGATTTAGAAATTTAGATTTTAAACTCTGTTTTCTTTCCTTATTTAAATATTTGTTTAATGAAATTCTTGAAAAAGATCTAATTATTTTGTCAGGCCAGGGTTTTTAATATTTTTAACTTTTGCATATTGGGACAATTGTAATAGAAATGATTCCATGTTAGAATGCTGTTTTAGAAAAGAAACGTATCCAGGTAAGAGGTCTCAGGTAACGTGGGTAGGGCATGGTCGAGAGTTGGGCTATCATATTAAATGCCACGATTTCAATGTAATTTGAATGTTATTAGCACATGAAAATGGATATTTGAATGGATGTTTTCTCTTCCTTGCACTAATGTTGCCAATATAGTATATTGCTCTAGACATGCTATATAATATTGTGATATTTTAGAGATCTGTTTTTGCACATCACTTTCACAAGCAGCTTATTCGTATCTTGGAATGGTTAGCTTGTATTGTCATTAGTGAAATGTATAGCTTTCATCTTCTTAAACTCTTCATGATGCATTTTGGGGCAGATTTTTCTAACCCACAGCTGTGCTCTTAGACCAACCATTGTAGTAAGGACAATTTCTAGTGCCTGAAGGCACTGATTTATTGCTGGTTTATGCCATTACAGTTAAAAATATATACTGTAATGCAATTACATGTAATGCATTCTTTTTCTGTATGATTGACCAACATGCACCACTCTCGCATTGTGAATCTTTTCTACAGGTTATATAAAATAAATAATAAATATAATATAATAATATATATATATATATATATAATAAATATAAATAAATAATTGTGAATTTCCCATTGGGATTAATAAAGTATCTATCTATCTATCTATCTATCTATCTATCTATCTATCTATCTATCTATCTATCTATCTATCTATCTATCTATCTATCTATCTATCTATCTATCTATCTATCTATCTATCTATCTATCTATCTATCTATCTATCTTAAAGAATACAATAAGCAAAAAGTAGCCAAGACCCAAGTCTGGGTGTCTCATTTGTTCTGATTGGCACATTCTATCAATTGTTTGTGCCTTTCTCTTGTATTTTTTGGTAATCTGTATGGCTAAGCGGGAGTTTTAATACCCAGTAAATCTGATTTTGATATTAGATTTTCTCTGTCCGAATTTCTTTAAAGCATAATAATTTCTCCCGTGATGCCATTTCAGATTGCTCACAGGACTCATCATCAGCACGACTTCTAAGTTCTATCTCATGCCATTTTCATTAACACTAGAATTACCAGAGCCTACGAAAAAACTTGTAGATCCGTCCCACCTTAAATCGCTTCGCACCTCACCATCAGTGTCTTTTGTCCTGTAAATGTGTCGATAAGGAGCAAGCAGCCTGCTATCACATCCCCCACCGCTGCACAGTTTTCTCAGCTCAAGTCTGTTTACCTGTGTGTCAGTTGCTTGGAGTTTTATAGAATGAGAAGTCAAGCAAAATGACACCTTTTATAAATGCTATATCGTTATTTGGAACACATGCATTTCATTTGTGTTCCGTGTCTACAACAATCTATGTACAATAAACACTTTGTTAAAACAGAAACGTTTTTCATGTTTTTGTAATAATTGACAAAATGTAGACATGAAGTGTATAATGTGCTAAGCCTGAATTCCAAATATCAAATAAACACTTTCACAAAAGGTACAAATATAACAGAACAACTGTGCTTTTATTCAAAAATATAACTGCAGAAAAAGAATCGGCGTTAGGGTGCGACATTGACACGCATTTGCTATGACTGCTTCGGTGGCGCAACAGTATCAATTGTTGACTGGTAATCAAAACTTCAACAGGTGCGACCCCGGACGAGTCTGTTTTGAGAAGTGAGCTGCTGTTATTCTTACTATTTTAGAATAAAAACATATATTTGATTTCAATCTGTAACAGTCGGTGTAAATGTATGATACAGGTTAGCTTTGTTTTTTTTTTTTTATTCAGTTTCATTCTCTCAGTCGGGTTCACGATCCCACCTCCTCCTCCCCGCCATCTGACACTGCTGTTTTCACATAAAGACGCCCTATAACAGAGGTGAACTCAGATCATGACGGCAGTTCTACATCGGAGCAAGAATGCATGTCTCACTTTTACCATCGCTGTACTTTGTATATGTACACGGGAAGCTCTGCAGTCTACTTGCTTTTGAGAATTCTGAAGACCTGGATGAGGTGCCCATGCAGTCTGCTCTGCTCGAGACTAAACAGGTTTAATTCCCTGAGCCTGTCAGAATACGACATGTCCTGAAGTCCTGGGATGCATTTGGTTGCTCTCCTTAGCACGGCTTCAAGTGCTGCTATGTCTTTCGTGTTGCGTGGTGACCAGAAGTATGTTCTTGAAGGGGTCAGTGCCTATACCTGTTGACTTAGAGTACAAGGCACGCAACAATCATGGACAGGCCATCAGTACTTTGTAGGGAAGAATTAAATAAAACTCTAATCCCCAATTCATCATGCTAAACTGTGAAAGCTGAACAAGGTGAGGTGAATAATAATTTGTGATAAATAACAGTGGTCTACTGGTCCAATTCAGTAGTTTCCCAGTCTATGTTATTATGTATTAGGACCTCATGTATTTGACCAGCAACTTGGTTCATGCCACTTGAAATGATGCCTGCAGGTACAGTGGATGGTATCGCTTAATTCCATTTAAATTTGCATTTTGCTGGAATTGTTTCTGTCGTGTAAAGGTCACAGAATTATGAAAATGTGTTGAAAAAACATTTCACTGAGGAAATGTGTCAGGCGACCGTAATTGAGGCTGAAATTTGATAACACAAGAACATTTGGAAATTTTTGTTTATGTCAGTCGTTTGACTTTATCTCTTCATGATGGAACCATCAGGAAGGAAAAAAAGCCCTATTTAAATCGGTGTGCCAAGAAGTGACATTTTCCTAATTAATAATTAGTCTGACATTTTAGCCAGACTTAAATTTTATTAGCTTGCATTATAATATGATCCAGACACTGTGTCATCCTCAAACTGTGCTCTCTTACTTCATCGTCTTATTGAACGTAGGGATTTCATCCACCTGTGGCTTAGCAGACTCCTCTCCTGAATTCTGCATCTTGATTTACTCCAAACAGCTCTCCCATGCTCCTTTGGGAGTTGGAGCAGATTGCTATCGAAGGGCATGCATTTCAAAGTGATGTTAAGTTTAATTTTAATGCCTCAGCCATACATAACACCATCTCCCTATTGAGTCTGTCATGGCAGAGGCTAATAGTCACACATTGGAATTGTGGGAAAAAAATTGTAACTTATAGAATCAATATATCAACTTAGAAAATTGCCAGGATGAACAAAATTTTACAAAAACATCCAGCAAAGCCAAGACGTCAGGAAGAACTCATCTCACCAGCCCATTTTTAACACTCATATTAAGTGCTTTTTAGGTATACTTAACTAAGATCTATGGCTAATTGAAATCAGCTCTTCGAATGGTACATTAGTTTGGAATAATAATTTCATTTAGCTTTTCGCTTTTGTGCTTGTAGACTCATTAAGGCCGGCACACTGGCTCTTCTGTGGATTTCTTTTTTGTGGCCTGACTTTTATTACCTTGTAAAGTGCAATTAACACCCTCTTTCATAATATGTGGTGGATGGCCATAAAACCTGTGCTTCAGTCACACTTATCCAGGTTGGGCTATCACTCTACCCTTTATGGCCTGTAGGGGGTGATTCTCGAGTTTTCCCGATTCAGAATAAAAAGCAAAGAGGTGCAGAGAAGATGAAATGTGTTTTATAACTAAAAATATCTAAACAGGGGTAAATGTTGCAGAAAATGTAATATTAGACACAAATATAACAAAGAGACTCTGGGTCTCGCTTTAATAACTCTGGCTAATGAAGACGTTGCTTCCTGAGTGTATTGTAAGGATTTTGGCCTGCTGATCACAAAGCTCACCATTACATTTTTCAGTCACATACCATTTAATTACAATCTCCTATTTTGGTGATTTCCTCCCATATTATAAGTATATGCATACAGTACAACAAATACAACTGGAACATCTGTGTTGATCTCATAGTAGCGGCACAGCTACTAGGAGCGCAGCTCCGACATCCCAAGTCCTGTTGTTTCATTTAGCTGTGCTTACAAATATCATCACATTAAAAAGAACTGGCCACTCCGTAAGGGCAGAGAAGTGTGGCACATAAACCACGTTGACCCAACAAAGATACTTTTACCTCCACTTCATAAAAAAACTTGGACTGATGATACATTTTCTGAAAGTGACGAACAAGGAAGGTGGAGGATTTAAATATTTGAGGCAGAAATGTCCACTAATAACTGATACCAAGATTAAGGAAGGTATTTTTGTTGGTCCAAAAGTACAGCCATCCCACCCTTTGTTTTATTTTATGTTGTATATCAGGGGTGGGCAATGTTGATTCTGGTGGGCCGCAGTGGCTGCGGGTTTTTGTTCCAACCCAATTTCCTAATGAGGAGTCAATTATTCCTGATGAAGCACTTACTGCTCAAGTGACATTTTGATGCTTCATTTTAGTGGTCTCACTTGTTAAGGTACCCCACCCTTAATTGCTTATTTCAGTCTTAAACAGCTGCATTCACTGTTTTTAATGGCTCCTTATTAGCATTAAGAGGCCAATGACAAAGGAGCCAGCAGTTCTCCATCTAACTTGTTTCCATTTACACCTGTGTCGATTCATCATGCACTCTTTGGAAAACTTTTAATAGAAAAATGTGACAGACTGAAAATGATCCGTTTTAGGCTTCAAATCATTTGGATGATATCCTTGGAAAGGAAAACATCTACGCTATAAGAACCTAACATTGCAGACTAACAAGCCATAAAATTAAATAAGGTCTGAGATTGGTTTCTAATTAAGCAATTAGCTTGGAATTGAAAACCTGCGGCCACTGCAGCCCTCCAGGACCAACATTGCCCACCCCTATTCTATATTATTTTTAGTCTTTATTTTTCTGGATTTTTGAAAGTTTTGAAATGCACTGAAGTTTTAGTATAGTCAGCATTTTTTTTCACGTTATATTTTGTTTTTTTAGGCCCTACCATTTTCTGAGACACTATATATTGTTAACAATACAGCTTTGTTGTCGCCACATAACTCCCAGATTGTGTCTTATCATCTCCTGGAGGTATTTGACAAGGCAGCACACTGAATTCAGCTGCCAAGATTGCGGATTAAGTGTACAAACAAACTTTGTGAAGTTCAGTACCAGTTTAGGGAGAGGATTATAAGGCAGAAAGGACTTTCACTTTGTTTCTTTTTGACTTTGAATCTCTGTTAGTGTAATGTGTTTTGATGATAAGGCTTTTTGACTTCCCGGTTTTGCCCCAAGCCATTTTAACACTGTGCTTTTGTTATGTCCTTTGTGCTTTCATCTTCTAGTCTACCTTGCCAATGTTTTAGTCCTTTGGCTCATAATCTTTCTTTCAAAGCACAATGTCATCTTCTAGTGTTTGCAGTTCATTTAGTAAGCCAGTTTGGAAAGAAGCACTCCATTGTTCCGTGCCATTATACTAACAAATAAATATATACAGTCATGCATTAACTTGCTGCTCCAATTGGGACCAACCATTTGTCTGTAGTTCGGTCACAAAGTGTGCAGTTCATTGAAATTGAAGCTCTGGGGATTTGTTGACAGTGTGGTAGAAATCAACATCTTAATTAAAGAAAGAAACTTATCCTCTACCAGGACAAGTTTAATAAAACCGAGTCAGTAATCAGGCAGGAGAAAAGCTGTTTATTGTGTCATTTAATTACTCCTCGGCAAATGCCTTAGAGGAAGCATCCATCACAGCAGAGGTGGCCTTAGGGGTGTGTGGGGCCTAGGGCTGACCAACCCCATGCAGGACCGGTTTCGTCAAATGCTGTTACCGGGATGTGTGGACTGTATAACTTCTTTAACAGGTTTGACCACCTTAACCCACTCTCACTCTCACTTCGGAGTACTGCACCCTCCACACATCCTTCTGCTGATACCAGCATAGGAGAGACATCCCCACCCATAATTACAACAGCGCAGGTGAGCAGAGAGCTGAGGAGACTTCGTGCCAGCAAAGCAGCGGGTCCAGATGGAGTATCGCCACGATTTCTGAAGGTCTGTGCATCGGAGCTGGGGGGTCCTCTACAGCGCATCTTCAACCTGAGCCTGGAATAGGGGAAAGTCCCGAGGCTTTGGAAAACATCTTGCATCACCCCAGTCCCAAAGGTATCACGTCCTAGTGAGCTGAATGACTTTCGGCCTGTTGCTCTGACATCACATGTGATGAAGACCATGGAGAGGCTGCTGCTTCACCACCTTAGGCCACAGGTTCAACACGCCCTTGACCCTCTGCAGTTTGCATATCAGGAGAAGGTGGGAGCGGAGGATGCCATCATCTATATGCTACACCGATCCCTCTCCCACTTAGACAGAGGCAGTGGTGCTGTAAGAATTATGTTTCTAGACTTCTCTAGCGCCTTCAACACAATCCAACCTCTGCTCCTTAGGGACAAGCTGACAGAAATGGGAGTAGATTCATACCTAGTGGCATGGATCGTGGACTATCTTAAAGACAGACCTCAGTATGTGCATCTTGGGAACTGCACGTCTGACATTGTGGTCAGCAACACAGGAGCGCCACAAGGGACTGTACTTTCTCCGGTCCTGTTCAGCCTATATACATCGGACTTCCAATACAACTCGGAGTCCTGCCATGTGCAAAAGTTCGCTGATGACACTGCTATCGTGGGCAGCATCAGGAGTGGGCAAGAGGAAGAGTATAAGGACCTAATCAAGGACTTTGTTAAATGGTGCGACTCAAACCACCTACAACTGAACACCAGCAAAACCAAGGAGCTGGTGGTGGATTTTAGGAGGCCCAGACCCCTCATGGACCCCGTGATCATCAAAGGTGACTGTGTGCAGATGGTGCAGACCTATAAATATCTGGGAGTGCAGCTGGATGATAAATTAGACTGGACTGACAATACTGATGCTCTGTGCAAGAAAGGACAGAGCCGACTATACTTCATTAGAAGGCTGGCGTCCTTCAACATCTGCAATAAGATGCTGCAGATGTTCTATCAGACAGTTGTGGCGAGCGCCCTCTTCTACGCGGTGGTGTGCTGGGGAGGCAGCATAAAGAAGAAAGATGCCTCACGCCTGGACAAACTGGTGAGGAAGGCAGGCTCTATTGTTGGCATGGAGCTGGACAGTTTAACATCTGTGGCAGAGCGAAGGGCGCTCAGCAGGCTCCTATCAATTATGGAGAATCCACTGCATCCACTAAATAGTATCATCTCCAGACAGAAGAGCAGCTTCAGCGACAGATCGATCTATCCATCCATCCATCCATCCATCCATCCATCCATCCATCCATCCATCCATCCATCCATCCATCTATCTATCTATCTATCTATCTATCTATCTATCTATCTATCTATCTATCTATCTATCTATCTATCTATCTATCTATCTATCTATCTATCTATCTATCTATCTATCTATCTATCTATCTATCTATCTATCTATCTATCTATCTATCTATCTATCTATCTATCTATCTATCTATCTATCTACATGGGAATTTAATAAAAATAATGTTAACATACACCGGATTTTCTCATTACAGTGTTAAGCTAAATTTGTGCAAGATCACAGGCGGACTTTATCAAAATATAATTATATAATCTATTAAAAAAGTGCAATTCATAATTCATCGCAATACCATGACAGTGCGAAATGCGATGTGGTGTCATACGGAAATTAGCAGGGCCTCTTCTAGGAAAATACCCAAACTGCAAGTATACTGTGAGTCTCGATATGCAGGATGTCATAGTCATAACTCACGCTGATGTCATGTCTGCCGGTTATCATTAGCGATACATGTTTTTCTGCATTAATATTCAGATATGTTATGGCCTACAAATAGATGTGAATTTCAGTGTTTCAGCAGGAAGGGTGTGAAATTAACGCAGAGGTATCATCATGAAATCTCTTACCGGTTTCCAGGTTCAGAGATGAAAATCCACTTTTCTTGCCTTCTGATTGGAAAAGTCGTTGATGACATCTTTGTAGTTCGTAATCTGGATGCAATATCTTTTCCTATAGATAGGAGAAGCCAACCCAGCGACTGATAGGCTATTTTAGGAAGGGATTATACTGGCGACCCTTTTCGGGCGATGAAGGTGGACTATGGAATGTTTTTAAAGACGTACATGGACAGAATTTGACCTTGAAAAGGGATTTTAATATATATATATATATATATATATATATATATATATATATATATATATGGTTGAAATAGTTTACTGTCAAATAATGCAAAGAGTACGCGACACGTGTTTCGCCCTAATTCTGAGCTCATCAGGCATACACACTCTACTACACTCCCTCTCGGGAATCGAACCTCGGATGTCAGCGCCAGAGGCGATGCCCCTAACGTTGCGCCATGGCGTGTGGTTCGTTTACTTGACAGCATGTAGATCGGGGTAATTACATTCACGGCATTCGTGGTCTGTGTCACAATCTGATTGTATGGGTGGTTACCTACCAAGTAATGCTTGTGGTTGGCCAGCAAGTCTGCTAACATCCGCCACGGTGCCCTCAGTTGTGAGAAGCAGATCATAGAATGGTTGAAATAGTTTACTGTCAAATAATGCAAAGAGTACGCGACACGTGTTTCGCCCTAATTCTGGGCTTATCAGGCGTACACACTCTACTGCACTCCCTCTAGGGAATCGAACCTCGGACGTCATCGCCAGAGGCGATGCCCCTAACGTTGTGCCATGGCGTGTGGTTCGTTTATTTGACAGCATGTAGATCGGGGTAATTACATTCACGGCGGATGTTAGCAGACTTGCTGGCCAACCACAAGCGTTACCTGGTAGGTAACCACCCATACAATCAGATTGTGACACAGACCACGAATGCCACTGGCGCCACCTAGCAAATCAGCATCACTGTCCCTGGGATTCAGCCACTGCACTAGACCAGCCTGCCAGCAGCAGCGTTTACCTCTGTGTGCTTGCATGCAGCCAGTTCAAGCACAGTTGGCTCTGTGTTTTACTGAATATCATCAATGGCATCAGTTGCACCTTGTACATATTGTTCGAGTAGTTTTTTAAATAGTTTTTACAGTTCATTGGCAGTGTGTAAAATAATCAGTGTTGCAGTAATTGTGATCCTCTTTCCGTGAAAAAAAATATGTGTTCCATTAAAATTTCACTTTTTCTTGGCGAATTGTGACGTTTACTTAAAAAGTGCAGCAAAAAAGTATTTGGCATCTGGGGGTGCAATAACCCCCAAGTATGTGGCAGTATAAGGGTTAAACACTGACAATAATACCATCAAAATACCCTGATGGAAAAATCTCTTCACAAAGTTATTGTAAAAAAATAGATGAAGCCTAATATTTCAATAAAGGGACTGAAAAACAAATGATCTTACCTATGTTCAAGTCCTGCTTTAATAGAGTTAAAAATGGCCAGTGTGACATCATATGGCTATTCATGTAACTATGATCATTCTGCCATGTGATCAAGCTCTTGTGGATCCATAACAAGAACAAGCTTTAAAGTTCACAAAAATGTGTGAATGGCTCATTCGCAGTTAAATCATTAGTCGGTCCATAACTTGTTAATTTTTGCATTCTAAGCATGGAGAGAATAAACCATTGCAATGTAGGTTAGTGAGGAAGGGCACTCATGAAAAGGCACAAAGTCAAAATGGAGGCAGGGACATGTGCAGCACAGCCTCTTAGTGGTAGCTTATCACGTTAAAACTGCAAGTCACAGGACTGCAACAATAAGGTGGGGAAGGCAGTGCAACACTCTTGACTGTAAGATCATAACAAGCCGCCTTCAAAACAACGTTTTATTAAAACATTAGAACAATCTAGACAAGGACAAGCCATTCAGCCCAACAAAGCTTGCCAGTTCTGTAATCTTAAGCCTTCTAAAATAACGACAAATCTAATTTGGACAGTCCCTAAAGTCCAAGACATCATGAAAACAGTACAGTAACTGTTGTTTGTTGGCAAGCCATTTTTTACACAGTAGTGAGGAAACAGACAGACATTATACGCAAAAAAGGCAAACAGTAAAACACCAAATAACAGAACTAGAACAACACAAAAGAGCTCATCACAACAATAAACACCATTTTTATTGTGTTTCCTGTGCCCTTCTTAACCTGTTAATGGGCGAATAATCATAAACAAATCCATAATCAAAACCAAAGGTCTGTCCTACTATTTGTCAAAAACAATTTGCTACTCAAGGAATCATAGAAATCTAAAGCTCATAAACTGTATCTTATGTGCCCCTCTTATAGCATCACACCAATGATATCAATTATGTCACTTCTAGAGGTGGGCTCAATACTAAACGATGTCATGTTGTGATGACAGCAAATCAAAATGGCGGCATCTGGGAAAAACAAAATGGTGACAGAAACTGGGCAAATTTCTCTTCAGGCTGTTTAGTAGTATTAAAAATAATTGCAAAATACTCATATCAGGAAAGAACTATTAAGAAAGAGGCTGAAACAAGGATTCAAAAAATTTTCAAACATACAGAATGTCACACATTTTTAAAGATATTAAACTTAAGGGCCTCCTAGGTTTTTCTTTTGCCTCGGGGATTATTATTTCATTCTCATTTCCTTCTGATGTTCTTTAATTAATGAATAAGAATTATTAACATATTATTTGCTGTTTTCCCGTGACACCAATTTTAATATGTTAATATGATGCAATCATCGGTTGCTAGAAAGTTGTACCATTTTGACGTCTCAAACTCTGATGGTATTTAAACCTCTCAGTTTGTCTGAATTTCTAAAATCAAAGATCTTTCCACATTTTGCTTTGTACTTAAATTTCTCATTTGTCATTCCTTGTAGATATGACCTTGGGTTCTCGTTTTGCCTTTAGCGACTCTCTTGGGTCTGTTTTTCTGGTTACTGAGTTGTATCTGTTTTCCTGGTGGCTATGTCCTACCTTCGTCTTTTTCATGGCCCTTTCCCTTCTTGACACTAATAGCCTTGCTATAGAACCACAACAATTGCATAACAACAGAAATAGATGGGATGAGCAAAGATCAGTAAAAAGAAGGGCTATGGCCAGAGTCCACCCAATTCCTGACACAAGGGGTAACATCAAGTGTCAAATGGACACCAAGAAAATTTCCGCTGAAGTCCACATTTCCTCCCAGCTACAGATTTTCTTCGTCCCATTCTGAGACCAGGGGTAAAATCATCAAAGTGTACAGGTGTCTACTCACATTTACCCTTGAGTCTGTACACTTTCTCTTAATTTTACAGTATGCCTGTTGTGTGTTATGGATATTCATCTAAATCTTCAGACCTTTAGAAAATCACTAGCTCTGAAAACCAATTCCTTCTTAGTTTTAGTCCACAAACTGAAGTCAAAGAACTGATTCTAGAACATGTAGTAAAAGAAGGGAATACTTTATGGTTTACTGGGATGGGGGTGGATTCCCTGGTTAGTCTGATATTGGCATTTCTGCTCAACTGTTGTAAATCTTTGTCAACTAATAACTTGTGAGAAATAAATCCTTATTACAGTCAAGGGTGAACCATAAATTCATTCTTTCAGTCATTTCATGAACCTCCTTCTTCTAGTGCAGACGTTAATCTCAGCAGCACTGAGAGCAAAGAAGGAACCAACGTTGGATAGAATGGTAGTTCTTCATCAGGCACAGTCACACACATCCACACACACTAGCACTGGGAAAAATGTGGCAATGCCAGTCAATCTATTAGGCACTATTTCGGGATATCTACCATCTACTGCCTCACAGCTCCGGGAAAATGAGTTTTGAATTCTGGCCTGGGCCACTATCTGTAGAATTTTCAAATTGCGGATTTAATCATGGCACTCTCTCGTTTCTTCCATTAAATCTAAAAGCATGCAGATTAGGCTATTTAATACATTAAATGTCCTGGTGGGAGTAAGTGTGGGTCTGTGTGGGGCACTGACTTGCTTTTTTCTTCAGTGGGTAATCTAACCTTCTCACACACCTCCAAGACTTGCCTGTTAGGTCAACTGCTGGCTCTACAGTATATCTGCTCAGCATTACTCAACGTGCCCTGTAAAGGGCTTAAGATTGACCCAAAATCGATACCTGACTTGTGCTGGGACAATCAGAGCCTCACCATGACTCTGTAACAAACAAAATGAATGAAACTAATTATTTATTTACTATCTACACTTACTTAGAATAAATTGAAAAACATTTGATATGTGATATATCTTGCCCTACGTGTACCCTCAGCGTTCATCATATGCTTTCCTTCCGTATCTTTGTGCGTCTCAACCTCTCCTGCCTGGTGCTTTCTCTCTCAATCTCATCCCAATCCCTCTGTAAGTTATTCATTTTTTTGTTGTTAAAATTGTTCATTTTAACTCCTTTTTAGTAAAAATAAAAAGGAATTGAACTTCTCACCCTTAATGTATTGAGTTGTCATCATAGCTAACACTGAGCCATCAAAGCCAAACTAACCAATCAGACTAAAGCCAAATTCATCAATCAGATTGTGCGGAGGGACTGAACACACACACACACAGAGTAGAATTTTATTATATAGTAGGAAATTTTACCCAACTGTGCAATAAATCAAAATAACTGTAAAAACAAAAATAACTTAACCACTAAGACACTTACACTTCTGTAGCCGTTGACCTTATGTTCACAGGGCTTGCGCTCCGGACCGTTGTAATAATTTTTAAAACTACTCCCACTTCGAGACAAAAAAATTCATAAAACAATTAAAAACAAACTCTGGCCACCCTGGAGTAAACAGAAAGCTTCGATCACTCAAATAATGAATTTAAAGCAGCTAACATGTTGGACTATCCTATCATTGAGGCATTTCGCTCCGCACTGAGCCTTTTGCCTTATTGACGTCAGTGAGACGGACAGATTGCTGGGAAGTCATGGTGAGGAACTGAATGCAGAGCGCTTGGGGCCCAGTTTTTTAAAGATGCAAACGGCAAGTCAAAAGAGTTAAATAGAACACAACGGCCATGCTAACTACAGATAATTCAGATCAGATGATATAATTAACTTCAGCCTATGTGAGCTTGGAATGTTCACAACTACTTCAAGTTCTTGGATCCAGACAATTTATTAAAGCAGTAAAACCAATTAAATGTATAAATAAACTGAAGGAAAATCCACAATGAATAAATTAAATTAAATACCACACAAGGCTACTGAGCGGTCTCAAGACATGATATTATGGTAGTTACGTGCCGCACTCTGGCACTATTAAACAGTTCTATAATGTCTCCATATTCACACATCTGATGATAATTAAGCTGATTAGACGCTGCTATATATTTTAAGCTCAAAGGTACTGGATGCTTTTAATTTAGTTTTCTTGATAAACAACAAATGGATGCACCCTGTCACTAAGGGCAACCCACTCCTAATTAAGGACGACATTGGATAACTTGCACACATGTCGACATTCCAACTTCTCTTGTTTTCAAGGCTTTGCGTAGATCTAGCAGCTAGTAATTAGAAGTGTAGAGTCATTCTCATTAACTGAGTCCTCACCAATCAGTTTGCTAATTATTAATCGGTCTTATAGGGCTGCCGGTGATGGTATACTCTCAAAAGATAAAATGCGAATGCAAGCAGCCATAGCTTTGTGAAACAGTCATTTCAAAAGCACTAAGGGTTAATAAGATTGAAACCTCTGTAGTTCTGCATCTAGCCTGTAGGGTTCAGGCAAGAGCCAAAATAGCAGGTTCCCATTGTAACTTGAAAACCTAGGGAATCATTTTGTTTAAAATATTCCTGGGATTTTGATTTAACTGTTTAATCCCTGTTTATGGTGGAGGGTATAAAGAAGTTAAATGCCTGTTTTTAAAGATTTACTTTTAGTTATTTAGCTAACACCTTTATTCAGGATGATTTATGACATTTGAGAGATAAAATTGATGACATTTTTTTTCTTTTCCCAATGAGTGACTTGCTCATTGTCACATGGTGTCAGAAGTGGGATTTGAACCCACATCCTCGGGGTTGGAAATTCAATGGCAAAATCAGCCTGGATTTTTGCATCTTTTATTTTTCAAGACTTTCTGATGTTTTCCACTCACATTACGCTTTTCTCTAAAGTTGCCAAACAGGCTCGCCTGGGCAAAAGTGGACTACAATTTTATAATCTATGAAACTGCTTACTGAGCTCCCCAGCATTATAATGAGCTTATAAATTTGAACCTTGTAGAGAACTGGTAGGTTTTAAACACTCAGTGTGATACCATAGAAACCAGACTTAAAGAAAAATGACAACATAGTGCTTCAAATGATGAAAATATAATTGTGTAATTTTGAAAGTTCTACAGAATTTATAATCTACACTGGTTTACTCTTAATAGATAGTTAATCTATTTATATTCCTGAAAAAAAAAATGACTCACTGAATCAATTGGCTATTACTTTCTTTCAGCTCCAAAGCATTGATTACTATTGTTTTACCTTTCTCCCACAAATGAATGACCTTTGCTTATGTGTTTACTGTACAATATGTTTTTATCACATACCCCAGCTTTGTTTCTTGTTATTTAGCTACTTTCTCTCTTCTTCTTCTTTTTATTTTCTACTTACTCCGTTGTAACTGACACAGGCCATGCCTCTGCTCCTCCATTATTGATGTTACAATATCAGAATCACCAGAGTGTCATATCTTACCTCCTGCCTCCTAAACCCCAATTGGCAACTGACAAGACCCCACATTCACATTGGAATGCGCTAGCTGGCCACGACTGGTCTAGTGCAGGGATGACATTTCATTTAAATGAACTGGAGTCTGCAGTCTCTATGACGTCATTCACGACACGCTCACTCAAGGGCATCATTTTTGACACATCCATTCCAAGCCATTTGTTGTGTATACTAATACAATGCATTGCATTTTTCAGTCCAACAGATGGCGTATACAACTGACACTATAACCTAGTAAAGATACTTTAAATCATAAAAAGAAAAAAAAAGTTGACAGGAAATAAAAAGGCAGATAGATGGAAGTACTAATCTCATTGGAGCCCATTTACTACGGGGTTCTCAAACTCCGGTTCTAAGTGAAAAAATGTGCCTTCTTTCTAGCTATTAAAGGAACTTGTTTCTTATTTACATGACTTATTCCTGCTTTAGTATTGCTACCTTAATGGGGGCACAATGCAAGAAAGCCTTTAATGTGATTAGTACTCCATCTGTTATTCTTTTATATTTAAATATTTACTATATATAATATATACAGTATATATATTATTTTTCTATTTAAATTACCCTTTATAAGTTATATTGTCTGTTTTATACAGCATTTGGTATAGGATTCTCAACAGCAGTGCTAAAGTTTGCAAGGCACCATGTGTCGGAATAGAAAATACAATCTTATGCTGACCGGGTACAATTTATTTCTTTGTCCCGCCAACCAAATTGTTTGTGTCATCACACTGGCCTACCATCCAGTTAATGGTATGTCCTCTGCTCTTGCTGGAAAGCCCGTTCTCCTCCAACTATATATATTGTGATGGACAGCCGGCAGCTCATCCCGGCCGACACATCCAGGCTGCTAGATGGCGTCTTCCCTGCAGTGTGGAGGTGCCCCGGATTCCTGCAGGGCACCATGGGAGATGGAGCTCGGCTTCACAGCACTGCTGGGTGCCGTGGGTCCCATCGTGTGACACTGCAGGGAGACGTAAGGATTTTTATTTTCCCTGTAGCCCGGAAGTACTCCCAAGTCACGGGGATGGAAGAACAGAAGTACTTTCGGGCTGAAGAAAAATATAAGTCTTTATCCGACCCGGAAGTGCTATTGAATCACATGGACAGAAGGACAAGAGCACTTCCGGGTCAAGGACTGTTTAAAGGACTGGTGCAGACCCAGCAAGCTGAGCCGGAGTTGGGAGGGAGTGCGACGGAGCGGCTGGGAGGAGAGTAGGTTTGATTTATTGTATATTTGATTATTGATTTATTGTTTATTGGGGGTGATTGTGGTGTCTACTGTAGCACAATCTTTATTTAAGAAAATAAATAAAAATATTATTAGTACTTTTAGCTGGTGTCTTGAACATTTTGTCTGTGTGCTTTGAGGAGCAACAGCTCCCTCTAGTGTCACTATATATATATATATATATATATATATATATATATATATATATATATATATATATATATATATATATATATATATCCATCCAACCATCCATTTTCCAACCCGCTGAATCTGAACACAGGGTCACGGGGGTCTGCTGGAGCCAATCCCAGCCAACACAGGGCACAAGGCAGGAACCAATCCTGGGCAGGGTGCCAACCCACCGCAGGGCACACACAAACACACCCACACACCAAGCACACACTAGGGCCAATTTAGAATCACCAATCCACCTAACCAGCATGTCTTTGGACTGTGGGAGGAAACCAGAGCGCCCGGAGGAAACCCACGCAGACACGGGGAGAACATGCAAACTCCACGCAGGGAGGGCCATATATATATATATTATATATATATATATATTGTACATATTACATAGTTTACTGTCAAATAATGCAAACAGTACGTGACACGTGTTTCACCCTTATTTGGGCTCATTAGGCATACACATTCCACTGCACTCCTCTCGGGGATGGAACCTCGGACGTCAATGTCAGAAGCGAAGCCTCTTTATGCTGCGCCACAGCGTGTGGTTTGTTTATTTGACAGCCTGGAGATCAGAGTAATTACATTCATAGCATTTGTACAATCAGATCGAGATTCAGACTACGAATGCTATGAATACACACACGCACACACACACACACACACGCACACACACACATATATATATATATATATATGTGTGTGTGTGTGTGTGTGTCTGTCAATTATTTATATGTATTCGAAGAAAGAGAAAAGAGACCCACTAGAGGAGGACATTTTGTTGGGGAGGCAATCTTAAAGCACGGGTTTTTGGATGTATTTAGCAAAATAATTACTGCCTACCTTTGTCATAATATGAGGGATGATTGAAAAAGTCATTGTTAAAAAAAACTTTATTATAAAACTTACTGCGATTCCATTTTAGTCACCTTCAAAATCTGTACTCCTTGGATTGACCAGTATCTGAAGGTATAATCAGGAACTGAGGAACAGTATCATCAGGGACCACCAGGATGAAATAATGTAGGAGTCATCCATCCCCCCATGAACAGATTGGCTTATTTGAATTATACGATGATGGGGATCAGAGTGCCATACCATCACAGGGCACACTTACACACAAACCCAGTCTCGCTCATGCTAGGACTATTAAGCTACTGTATGGGTCTTTGAAATATGAGGCAAGAGGTGGGAACACAAGGAGAACTCAGAGGTATAAGGGTACATTACAAAGCAATGCTCCTCCATTACGTACAACAGGCCTGATTTAGTAAAGACTACCTTTTGTCAGCCATTGCAGTTCAGGACATAAAAGTTAAAGGCAAATCCCACAGCAGGCCTTTTTATACCAATGCTTAGGCTCACTTACCCTCATTGCACTCACTCCGTCCCAGAAAGCTCAGATTTAGTTGACCCTTATTCAGGAAAATGGTAAACCGAGGGTGTTTGTAACTTTAAGCACGAGTTCTTTGTGCTAGTACAAGTTTCTTTTATATGCTATCTGACATGTTTCACATAGGCGGCCAAAGCTGCTGATTTATTCCCTAGTGTAACTCAAGGCCCCCGTCTTTTATGTGAGCCACCGTAGGCGTTATAGGATTAAAAAAAAAAAAAAATTAGGAAATGTACAGGCAACAGAGGAAAAGAAATTCATTAATTAATTGTTTGCCAGCGTGGGTAGCCGATAATTAAACAAGCTTGGACAGCATTTGCCACTGCAGTTTATTGTAAGCGAGTGACCAAGATGAATGAAAATAGTCACCTGCTCGACTGCTCTTGTATATTACTCACTTAAACTTATAGCTTCCTGCATTTGAAAAATTGCGTGCAAGTGCAAACTTTTTTTTTCTCCCCCAAACATCGCTATATTTCACTGAGACAAGCTTCATATTCTAGCCCGCAGTTCTTCCGACACAGATAAGAGGAAAAGCATTAACAAAGCAATTTTGCCATATACATCTAAACAATAATGTGGCAGGCCGGGCAGACTTGTAGATTAATACCCAAGTGCTTTGTTGATCTGATGTGCCTGCAGGTTTGATAGCAAACGCTGATAGACAGCAAGAAGAGAAGAAAACGCACACACCTTAATGCATCAATACAAGCTTCTATTAAATCGGCCGCATTTTCATCCATCTGCCTACTTGTCTTTTTTCTCTGGCAGTCAGTGCTGTCTACCGAAGCATCACTCAGGTTTTAAACACAAACTTAATGCAAACGTCTGTAAAATGAGAAAGGTCTTATTTCATTTATTGATCTATTTTTTATTTGGAGATCTGGCCGGTGTGCATGCAGAAGAGTTCATTGCTTCATCTTTTTAATTGCACTTCTTATACATCTCAGTTTGCTTTGCCCTGACATGGAGGACTAAATGAGAGATGGTTACTGTCTGCCTGCCTAAGGTGTACGCCGTTAGCCAGAGGGATAGAGATTGTAAGGAAAGCTGCTCATTTTAATAGCTTATCTGATATGTGAAATCAAAAATTGCACGGCTGCAGGAAACCATTAACTGAAGGGTCCAGTCAATACTAAGAGGCAGAAAAGCCTCATTACTAATATAATTTGTGCAAATATATTTGAACCCAGAAGCAGCACCAACACACTATGGTCAAAAGTGTGTGGACACCTGACCATCACACTTGCATGAACCTGGTGGACGTCCATTTCAAAACCATGGGCAGTGAAGGCTCCTCTTTGCAGCTATAACAGCCTTCACTCTTGTGGGAACAATTTATGATAGGCGACACTGATGCAAATATGTAGTAGTACAGTTGTGACTCTAAAAAAATGCATCTATTTTTACGGTACGTCGGCCCCTCCCCCCCCCAATCTCTGCTGATGGTGCAGTTATGCTGGAACAGAAAAGGGCCTGCCCCAAACTGTACCCACAAAGCTGGAAGCACACAGTTGTCCAAAGTGTCTTTGTATGCTGTAGCACTGACAGTAGCCCAGACCCTGAAAAGCAGCTCCAGTCCCTTATCCCTCGTCCACCAAACTCTACAGTAGGCACTATGAAGTCCAGAAGGTGGCATTCTCCTGCAAACGTCCATCAGACTGCCAGATAGTGAAGCCGGCATTCATCATTCCAAAGAACAAGTTTCAAGTGTTCCACAGTCCAATGGAGGCGAGCTTTACAACACTCCAGCAGATGCCGTGGCATTGCGCATGCTGTGAATTCAGAAAGTATTCAGACCCTTTCACTTTCCGCACACGTTGTGTTGTAGATTTAATTTTTAATAGGTACATTGCCACTTTTTCTGTGGTGGGCTGGCGCCATGCCCGGGGTTTGTTCCTGCCTTGCGCCCTGTGTTGGCAGGGATTGGCTCCAGCAGACCCCCGTGACCCTGTGTTAGGATATAGGGGGTTGGATAATGACTGACTGACTGACATTGCCACTTTTGACCACAGATCTACACTTGGGTTCTCAAATTACGTTCCTGGAGGGCAACAGGGGCTGCAGGGTTTCATTCTAACCCTTTTCTTAATTAGTGACCTGTTTTTGCTGCTAATTAACTTCTTTTGAATTCATTTTAATTGACTTGTTTTTTAAGATTTGTTTCCCTGAATTTCTTCATTGTTCCTCTGAATTGCTTCATTTCTTTCTTTAAATGGCACCCAAACAGAAATGAAATGTGAAATAAGTGAGTGAGCCAACAGAAGACCAACTAAGTCAGGGCCTCAAACTTCAACCGATTTCACTCCAACCAGTTGCTTAATTAGGCACTGAGTCTTGTTGTTAATTAAACTCGTTCTTTAATTCCATGGCTTGTTGCTGCTCTCACTGTACAATAGCAGACTTTTCTGAAATTGTTGGTGTTCTCTTATCTAAGAGCTCTGTTAAAATGTTTTGGGGACCTGAGCAGATCAGCATTCCTGAGACCTTCATCTTTCTTTATTTTCAGATATTGTATGATCGACAATGTTGGTCATATTTTGGCTCATTTTGTATCTCATTATTATTTGGCAGCTAATTGAGGAAAAAAAAACAATTGAGGGGTCAGAGTCTTCAAGAACAAGTCAAATAAAATTAATTCAAAAGAAGTTAATTAGCAGCAGAACAGGTCACTAATTAAGAAAAGGGTTAGAATGAAAACCTGCAGCCACTGGGACCCACCAGGACTGGAGTTTGAGAACCCTGATCTACACTCAATTGCCCATAATGACCAAGTGTTCACATGCCTTTAAAAAAAGTTTGCTAATTTATTAAAAGATAAAAATTGAAATCTCTGATAGGGATTCAGACCCTTTGTGGTGGAAGAGCAAATTGTGGTCCTGGGGTTCTAGTTTGCTTTAATTCTCCTTAAGATATGGCAAACTGAACTTATAGGACATTGTTTAGAAAGGCCCACAATTCATACTGAATGTCAGGACAAAAAACAAGTCATGAAGTCCAAGGAACTTTCTTTAAACCTCTGCAGTCATTTTGTTACGAGGCATAGATCAGTGCAAGGATACAAAACCATTTCTAAACCTTTGAATGTGCCCAGGTGCACAGTGGCCTCAGTAATTGTGTAATGAATTATGTTTACAATCACCAGGACTCTTCCTAGAATTTTCCATCTGGCCAAACTGAATAATAGAGCGAGAAGAGCCTTAATTAGGGAGGTGACGAAAATCTAACAGTCACTCTGTCAGAGCTCTACTGAGATGGGAGAACCTGTTGGATGGACAACCATCTCAGCAGAAACTTCATCAATGAGGTGTTTATGGCAGAGTGACCAACTTCCAGCAAAGTTTTTAATTTTTAATAAATCTGCAAACCTTGCTGACAACCTGTTTGTCATTATGGGTCACTGAGTGTAGACTGATGAGCAGAACGGTCATATTTATCCATTTCAAATTAAATCTACAACCCAATAAAGTATACAGAACGTGAAGGAGTCTGAATGCTGATCTTAGGCTTATGTGCAGCTGCATCTATTTTCATGAATGCTGACACACAGATCATCTGAAAAATAAACTAATAACAGCACATAATACTTTTGCAATATTATAGCATTTTTTGCCACTGTTTGTATATGATCAATCCAGTTGTCTGTATTGTCGCATTTTGTTGATGACTGCATTATGGTCTTCACATATTCTCACTTTGTTCTGTTCACACACTCCTAGTTGGAAAAGCAATTCAACATTTTGCTTTACCTCTCTATATATAAAATCCATCGTCTGTCTGTCTGCCTGTCTGTATGTATATCTGTCCACTTTTCACGAGAGAACTACTTACAGATTTAGATCGGGTTTTTTCCTATAATTGTTGCTTCTAGGCTTTGGAATGACTTGCCTCTGCACATCAGGTCTTTATCCTTCAATCGAAGTTTTTAAAAGTCGGCTTAAGACCTACTTGTTTTCTTTTGTCTTTCATTGTGTATGATGGGATTGGGGCGGCACGGTGGCGCAGTGGGTAGCGCTGCTGCCTCGCAGTTGGGAGATCTGGGGATCTGGGTTCGCTTCCCGGGTCCTCCCTGCGTGGAGTTTGCATGTTCTCCCCGTGTCTGCGTGGGTTTCCTCCGGGCGCTCTGGTTTCCTCCCACAGTCCAAAGACATGCAGGTTAGGTGGATTGGCGATTCTAAATCGGCCCTAGTGTGTGCTTGGTGTGTGGGTGTGTTTGTGTGTGTCCTGCGGTGGGTTGGCACCCTGCCCAGGATTGTTTCCTGCCTTGTGCCCTGTGTTGGCTGGGATTGGCTCCAGCAGACCCCCGTGACCCTGTGTTCGGATTCAGCGGGTTGGAGAATGGATGGATGGATGGATGATGGGATTGGGTTGGCACCCTGCCCGGGATTGGTTCCTGCCTTGTGCCCTGTGTTCGCTGGGATTGGCTCCAGCAGACCCCTGTGACCCTGTGTTCGGATTCAGCGGGTTGGAAAATGGATGGATGGATGATGGGATTGTGGTGGATGTTACAATTGGTTGTTTTATTAATCTGCTTTTGCATGATTGTTTGCATTATGTTTATTTTAATGCTTTTTTTGTACAGCACTTTGGTGCAATCTCTGTTGTTTTAAATGTGCTTTTATAAATAAATAATCTAATCTAATCTAATCTAATCTGAACATTCCGGTTGCTTTTGTGACTTCTCTTATCTGTGCTAAGTATCAAAGTTCGCTGGCAGCAGTGAATTATTAGCTTGAATCCAAGAGAGAGGCTGCGGGCCCTCATCACTCACGCGCCGCGCCATCCTCTGTTCGAATCGCTCTACCTCTGGCCACGTTTTCGAGTGGACCTTGTCTCAGCTTTGCTAGCGATACCTGTTTGTTTATTGATTTTTAAAGTTTGTCCTGTTTCACTACTATGTGGGCAGAGCCGCAGCAGACAGCTAGTTTATTATATATTAAATATTTTTTGGAAATTAAAAAGTAATTGATCACTCCAAAAAACAAAAAAATATCATTTTGGAATAAAGGTGATTACTTTATGAGATGAGTGAGTGGTCTGAATTCTCCCATTGGTAACTACCGGGAAGGTGAAATGTCCCCCAGTTTCTCCCCTAACACATGAACATGGAGGCTGTTTCCCTTGGCAGCCTGGTGAGCCTCTTACAAGGACTGTTTCCGTGGTTCACCAATTTGTAGGAGCACAGCTGGTGACGTATTTCTGCTTCCTCCCAGAGCTCTGAGGACCACCCACCATAAGAAGATATCTAAACACAGTGACCCCATTCATTCTACTCTACCACTTTAGCTCTAGCCATGCTATATAAAAGCCACCATTGTGCAAGTCACTGTCCTTCGACCTTCATAGCAGTCAGTATGTTGCAGTGATTCCAAACTTTTTTTGCATACCTAAACTTTGGAAAATAAATAAGGTGTTCAGTTATTGAACTCAAAGCCTTTGTTTTCTCACTTTCTGTTCATTTTACAAGGGATGTGGAAACCCACAGGTAGGAAAAATACAGAGGGCTAAGAAGACTTAGTAAAGTCCATGCTAGCTACAAGAAGACAAAGATTTCAAGGTGCTCCATGTTATCCACTCTATGTTTGATCTTTGACCTTCCTCCGAAATGTCTTTGTGCTTGTGTTTTGGAATTTCACATTTGAAACAATATACAGGTAAAAAACAAGTAGCAACCTAGATGTGGGGAAGGTAAGACAACAAAATTTCGCAAATGTATGGAGACTGGACATCAAATGTAGTAGGTTTGCAGAAATGGCCTCACATCACATATGAGGTTATTCTGACCTTTTTCTCTACCTTGGATTTTGTGAAAGCACACTGCAAAACGTTTCAAGTAGTGGAGCATGTTAGTATCGTCTCAGTGCTAGATTATGTGGAATTCATGAACTGAAAGGAATGGATTTTATGTTTCTGAGTCAAATAACAGTCAGAGCAACTGTGCTTGGGTGTTCATCTAATCGCTGGGTGTTGTGGAATCGGTGGGCTGGCCTAGAAATGTCATGTGAATGAACATGTGGCTGTTTCGTATAAAGTAGTCTCATTTACTTTATATGTTGCTTTCATTTTTTTTTTAATCTTTTATTAAATTTATTTAAAGCATGTAACATTCTATACAATCAAGTCAAACTTAACAAAGCTAAATTCAATTCAACCCCCAGCCATGAGAAAGACAGAAAGGCCAGCAGCCAGAGAAAAACTTTTGAGAGTAGTATAGAGGGAAAAGAGGCTTTCTCCCTAATATAAGTACAGTGGAACCTCTAGATACGAGTTTAATTCGTTCCAGCACTGAGCTTGTATAGCGAATTTCTCGTATCTAGAACAAACGTCCCCATTGAAAATAATGGAAATCCAGTTAATCCGTTCCGCATCCCAAATATATTAACATAAAAATCAATTTTCCTAACAAATAACACTGATAAATTATATATACTGTAGTCTACCTTTAATAAATAACACTGGTAAATAATATAACTGATTATTAAAAGAATCAAAACAGGTGTCCAAAGTGCAGTAGAGCATTCAATAAATCTTTAATCCTTAAAACAGTTATGAAGTGGAGGTTTAAAGTACATAAGAATAACAATCCTTTAACACGAGGTTAAAACGTCAACAGGAAGCAGTCTTCAAAAAACAGACGACAATCCCCGGTGCTTCTTCTCTGTTAGCGTCTCACCTGCTTCTCCCATGCGGGCTCTGCAACAGGCGAAACACTTAATGCAGCTGACCTTCTCTACACCGTCCTGCTTCAGCTGTTTGGCTCGCCTGTTCAGCTACACGCGAGCCAGCACTCGCTCGCTCTCTCGCACCGACTTCCTACTGCTGCGGATTCCTGCCTCCTCCTGCAACCTCCATTCTCTCTCCTCTCCTCTCCTCTCTTTTCTTTTACTTCTTCTCCCCCTTAACCGGCTCGCGCTTCTCTATATATGCGGGGAAGACATGGCAGCTGCTAGGGTTACCACTTTTAATACAAAAAAATAAGGGACGCATACGTATTGATTCAAAACGGGACGCGCAATTTCATTCTCAAATACTGGACGATTCCGTATTTTAAAGGACGGGTGGCAACCCTGCCCAGCCCATCAGCCACAGGACAAATCATGGATGTGGGCAGTTTCCCACCTGTGCACTTAGGTGAGAAACGCAGACACCGCAGATCGCCCTGCGGCTCGCTACAGCTACCACGCCCCCTCGCTAAGCCGCGAGCTATACCCACAGCCTGGCTCGTGGCTCGTTACGTGAGCCAATGCTCGTATTTAGATCTGAATTTTTCGCTCATACTTTCCTCGTATTTTGAATTTCTCGTATACAGAGGTGATCGTATCTCGAGGTTCCACTGTACTTATTCTATAATGTTATTGATTAGATCCTGCCAGGTTTTAAAAAAAGTTTTGAACAGATTCTCTAAGTGAGAATTAGATTTTTGTCCAATTTCAAATGGTGCATACCATCAGTTACCCACTGACTTACCAGAAGTGGGCTAGGATTCTTCCAGTTGAGCAAGATAAGTCTATGGGCTAATAGTGTAGTAAAGGCAATTACAGTTTGTTTGTCCTTCTCCACTTTAAGCCCATCTGGAAGCCCACCAAACACAGATGTTAGTGGATTAGGAGGGATTGTGACACCAAGGCTGTCTGAAAGGCATTTTAAATTTTTTATCCAGAATGATGTTAATTGCACCTTCAATTTCGTTGTTCCTTTGTAAAAGTGACAATGACAATAAAGATCTATCTATCTATCTATCTATCTATCTATCTATCTATCTATCTATCTATCTATCTATCTATCTATCTATCTATCTATCTATCTATCTATCTATCTATCTATCTATCTATCTATCTATCTATCTATCTATCTATCTATCTATCTATCTATCTATCTATCTATCTATCTATCTATCTATCTATCTATGTTAATTTGGTGCAGGCCCAAAACATGTGGGCTAGTGAGGGAGGAACTCGATTGCAACGCTCACGGGTTGGATCTTGGCCTGGAAACATTTTGGACAATTTTATATAACATAGATGTGCTCAGTAAAAAAAAATTAAGTTGATTAATTGAATGCTTTGCACATATGGAGCTCGAGTAAATTCTGTGCATGGCTTCCTTCAACTCCTTTTCTGAAATGTCCTTTTCCTATTGTACTCTGGGATCTTTAAATGGAAGGGACTTTAAAATGGTTTTATATATTATAGAAATGCTGCCTGAGTCATCAAGACTGATCAATATCTCTTCTGGAATAGAAATAGGCAGGAGGTGAGGAAAATTAGGGTAGATTTCATTTAGCAAAGTTTCTAATTTGGAGGTAGTGGAAAAATTGTGTTGACGGGAAACTACATTTAGAGTGTAATTGTTCATAGGATGCAAAGACATTTATTTATATTCAAATCTCTAAATGATTTAATTTGCTTTCAAACCATATACACGTAATTTATATGTGCATAGAAAGTTAACGGCATACTGATTACAACCATGTCTCCATTTTCTAATGTGCTTATCCAGTTCAGGGATGTGGGGATTATCTTGCAGCCATAATGTTACTTTTGATAACAAAGTCAATTCACCCAAGAAATTATAGTTGGAGCTTTTAAAACATTGGTATGTACTCTTGTAAATGTATTTTAATCAACTCTGCCATGCATCTTTGAAAATTTCTGTGCTTAATTAACAATGACCAGAATCATTAGACAATGAGTGGGTAGCACCAAGGTCATCTGCTAAAATATAGGAAGCAAATTTCTTTTAAATATAATATTTAAGTTAGAAAAGCATAAATCATCTTTCTTGATTTGCCTAAAATGATTCCTGGTCAGCTCTAGAAACCTGCTAACACATTCTCAATATCAAAACCCCTGCCTACACAACACTCAAGTATTTAATTTTAAATGTAAAGAAATTAAATAGTAAAGAAATGTAATGAGAAGTCAAGCAAAATGACACCTTTTATTGGCTAACTAAAAAGATTACAGTATGTAATGGCTAACACAGTACAACACCCTAGTACTACAGTAATTGCAAATAAAATCAAAACAAAAAAGTTGAATTTCACAGTAAAGAGCTGAATTAATCAAGAAGCATTATTAAAACAGCAAGATAAATGTCATGATCCAAAATCTCGATAATAAGCAAGAATCCAAAACCCTAAGGGCCAAAATGTGAAAAGGCTGAAAGGCCGCACCCTTTCTAATACTCCTGCAAAAGTGGCTTGGACTGTACGCAGCTCTGCAGATGTGGCTGGATGGTACAAATGTGTCACAAGGTATTTATATAAAGAACATGCTTACCCACCCTGTAGTACCCCTATAAAGTCTTCAGTGTCACACATCTGAAACGACCTGCTTGACACCTGGCAACAACGTAAGGTTGCCATAGTTTGGCTTTGCACATCCTTTGACAATTCATTGATGCATAACTGCACCTCTTGGCAAAGTAGGACATTAGAAAAAGTGTGACGAGAGCTGGCCATTGAGCCCAACAAATCTCACCAGTCCTAACCACTTAATTCTTCCAAAAGAGCATCAAGTCTACTTTTGAAGATCTCTAAAGTTCTACTGTCATATGCACTACTTGGTAACTTTTTCCAAGTGTCTATGGTTCCCTGTCGGAAGATGTTTGGGTGAAATTTTCCCAAAAGAGGTTACCAACTGTGTTCTTGTTAAACTTGTTTTGGATCCACTGTACTAATTCTCATCATAATGTTAGACATATCAGTCAGTCTTCTCGGTTGGCTTCAGTTGGTAAATCTGAAGTGCAGTCAATGAGAGAGATCTCTCCCGACGTGTCTTGAGTTTGTGTGTAGAATGCCATTGCAATGTCATGCTGTTCATCCTCATGTCACATTGAGAATATAGCAGTCATCGAGAATGGCATCAACAATGTATTTGAAAGTATATGTGTCAAGCCACTAGCACACCAATAAAGTGATGCAGCTCCTGAGAAGCAAAGCACGAGAAGGACTTGTGGGTTGTCTGGAATAACAAGTGAGAATCTTTCTTTAAACCTCAGATGTTCACCAAAAATTGCAGTGAGATTCTTCAGCCCATGGTTGGACAGCCAGCATCTATCAAATCAAATTCTTCCAATGTGCATTTTACGAAGGGGTCTGAGGAGCAAGTGTATCATCTGGATGACATCTTTACTGAGTGAATCCTGTGCACATCCAGAGCATAGCTGATCATAATATTTTTAAAACCTGAAAGCAAACTAGAAATCTTCATTTATGCTACTGTCAGTAAGTCTAAACTTACCATTGGAGAATGACAGTCACAGTTACATGGTTGATAGATGTCGATTGGTCTTGATGCCTTCTGCACTTTGGGCACTCATGCTATTTCGTCAGTAAGAATGCCAGGCCCATGTTGTTGCATTGAAGAATTACTAATAGTTAAATGTATAAGGCAATCCTTATGTTTTCAGTACACAACATGACCATTTCAATTGACACTGAGCTAAGTATAATTGATTCATTTCTGTGTTATGTTTTGTATATGAAAGAACTGGACTGATAATGTATTTCAATACATTCTTGTTTATTTTAGTTCTGGACTGTAGCAAAATGCTTCATGTTTGGATATGGAGGTAAGAATTTCACTGTATTCTGAAAAGATGACAATACCAATATTAGTACTACTACCAAGTGAGGACACACACTACTCTATTTAATTTAAAATGTAAAGAAAAGGCAATCAATTAATTAAACAAGTAAGTAAGAAAATTAAGACATTGTGAATAATAAAATTGAAATGGAAAAATTGAATTTCACAAAAAGGAGATGAATTTAATCAAGAAGCATTACCAAAGTGGCAAAGACAAATGTCGTGATCCAAAATGTTGATAAAGAGCAAAAAATTCAAAAGCCCAAGAGTCAAAAAGTAAAAAGGTCAAAAGATTGCAACACCCTTGTTAAATCTGCTTGACAGCCGTTTCTTTATGATATTGTAGCTGGGTGCAGGAATGTCAGGGTGCCGTAAGAAAATATGGGGTGCCAACCAGGTTATCCTGTTTAATATCTAAACAAAAACAAGCTAAAAGTATGCTTCTTTGGCATCTTTGCCCATGTTTTCTGTCTACAAAAAGGTATTGAAAATAGATTTGACTTTTAGTTGTAGGTCAGAGTCAGTCTGCTCTGGAACTCCTTTCAGCAAAATGACACCTCCTTTTTGGAAACAGGGGCATTTATTAATGGTGAACTGAAAAGGGTGGAGTCAGTTGCCCTCACTGGGTAACTGGGAGAGAAGGAGTTGACAATGGAAGTGATAGTGCTCCGTCTTGTCCTGGTGGGTTATTACATAACTTGACAAAGCCTGTAAGGAGATCCTCCGACCCGTCTTTACAGATTGCAGAAACTACTAAATTTGGGTTAAGAACTGTCCAACGCATTATTAAAAACTGGAAGGACAGTGGGGAGCCATCGTCTTCGAGGAATTAATGTGGCCGGAAAAAAATCCTGAATGATCGTGATTGGCGATCACTTAAACGTTTGGTGAAATCAAATCGAAGAAAAACAACAGTAGAACTCAGGTCTATGTTTAATAGTGAAAGTAAGAGCATTTCCACACGCACAATGCGAAGCGAACTCAAGGGATTGGGACTGAACAGCTGTGTAGCCGTAAGAAAACCACTAATCAGTGAGGCAAACTGGAAGAAAAGGCTTCAATTTGCTAGGGAGCATAAAGATTGGACTCTGGAGCAATGGAAGAAGGTCATGTGGTCTGATGAGTCCAGATTTACCCTGTTCCAGAGTTGAGAATCTTTAGGATGTGCTGGAGAAGGCTTTGCGCAGTGGTCAGACTCTACCATCATCAATGCAAGATGTTGGTGAAAAATTAATGCAACACTGGATGGAACTAAATCTTGTGACATTGCAGAAGCTTATTGAAACAATGCCACAGCGAATGCGTGCCGTTATCAAAACTAAAGGCGGTCCAACGAAATATTAGAGTGTGTGACCTTTTTTTTTGTTGGCGACTTTTTTTTTTGGCCAGGCAGTGTATTTCTCAATGAGGACAGAGCATTAACTCAAAATATTGGGAATAAGAAAATACTTTATACTTTAATGTCTTATTTAATTCAATAAGGAGTTACATAACCATTCAAGCATATATACATCAAGCATTTAAGCATACTTATTTATCCATTCTCTCGTCCTTCTTTTGCACTTACAGACATAAGGGCCGTGCACTTGTCCGATACCACATCCTTCATTGTATGGATAGCAGGAGTTGCTGTTCCAGCTGAAATGTCTTTAATAGTCTTTATGTAACTTCAGCACCTAAGTGCTTAAACTTTATTAGTGGTCCTGCACCCACAATTTCAAATAACTCATATTTAACTAAACTGAATTTACTAAATAATCAGTCCTAACAGTAATAATAGCTGACAATCTAAGGTGATGCAATGAAGAGTATTATAAATGATAGGGGAGTTTTAAGCACAGGTAGCCAGTGGAGCTGAGCCAGATGTGGTGTCACTTGTGTTTGGTGTTTAGGATGTGTCTAGGAATACCTCAAGAAATGGGCACAATATTAGAGTTATCAGATGTGAAGGACTAATGAACCAAAAGTATGGTGACACCTCATAATTGCCAGGATGTGGGTTTAAGATATTCTTTAGGTAGGTGGGCCTTCTAATTCCAGCATTATACAAATTATTACAGAGTACTAGAAATTAAGAAGAATGTGGTTATTTGTATGAATCATCATAAACAACTCAAATGCATATCTCATCTCATCCTGCATCGGTTCCTGGAGAATCGTGTTACGCTAATTAAAACCTGAACGATGAAAACATAAAATGTAGAGGACTGTGTAGGACTGATTTTTTTTTTAAATCCCACTCCTGTGGTTTTTTTTAATGTTTTTATCCTGCATCCTCACTGAAATCAATCTCATTCTCGCCCACTACACTAAAACAATGTCTTATGCTGAAAGAAACTAAGTGAAGTTCCACGATTGCATCAGGGCTCCTACCAGAATACGTGTCAACCTGGTTCTTCTGCTTTCTTTCTTTCTTTACATTTTTATAGTGCGTTTCTCAATTACTCAAAGTGCTCTCCACGCAGGGATGACCCGGGAAGCGAACCCACTATCTCCTTACTGCAAAGCAACAGCACTACTACAGATCTTGTCTTCTGTTGAAATATCCTGAATACTTTCACACGCGTGCCTAAGAGCATTAAGAAAGGTACTATAAAAATAAAATGTACTATTATTAGATAGATAGATAGATAGATAGATAGATAGATAGATAGATAGATAGATAGATAGATAGATAGATAGATAGATAGATAGATAGGATGTTATTTATCCCCAGACAGAAATTTAGCTTTTTACAGAAGTTCCTTAAATAAATAAATACATAAATAGGCAGATAAGTAAATAAATAAATATACACACATGTTGGTCTGAACACACACCAGAATAACTATAAAGCAAGAAAAATAGCTTAAATGCTCTGGTGGTTATAACCCCTTGCTGATTCACCAGGTGGCGCTGTTGACTAACTCTTATCCTCTTCCTCCCTCCCTCCCTCCCTCAATCTACAGACAGGATGATTGACAGCCCTACCACCTCTGACATTACTTGACGTCCACTTGGACCCAACTCTTCCTGCCTGGCCTGTACTTAACCAGAAGTGTCGCCATCTTGGAGCAGTCGCTCTTGAGACTTGTGTCTGTGTTTTCTTCTTAACGCCTTTATACTTTGCATTTGTTTTTCAAAATAATAGTTTCAGCTTCAGAGCAGAATGAGTGTCTCTCTGTACGGTAGTAAGAATTTCTCTGTATTCTGTATACAAAACTGTAGTAAAACTATCACCGCTACCACTACTGCTGCTACTTCCTTTTATGCTCACTTGTCAGTACAAGCCAATGAAGATTAGCCACACACACGGTTCTAAAGGAGATTAACAAAGATGTATTTCTGTTAGCTTGTGTCTTTTGGAAATCAATATTAAAATTTCATGTCTTGATCGACAGATGAAAAAATTATGTATTTTAAATAACAAGTGGAACCCTTCTATCTTATTATAAAAAAACAACAATTATTATTAGTGATGTCATCATTCCTGTGTAACCGCAATCCTCCCTGAAACTAAACCAGATACATATTGACTCTGCAGCATGGTACAGAAAATGAAAGATTACCTTAGTTTTACTTTGTTTTTAAAGATTATCTCTTAACCCGTAACAGCGCCCTGCACGATAACGTGCAGTGAATACACTTGACTTGAGCGTTCCTCGTTTTCAGACTCTTTCTCTGTACGTTTATCATTCGTTTGCTCAGAGGTTGATGCGCTTGCTACTTCCTGATCAGCTCTTCTTTTCTTCACCCTAGCGGCCCGCTTCTTCTCTTCTTCCGTCAGCATCTTTTTGCATTAAAACTGATTAAGTCAGTGTTTGTGTTACAATTACTTAGTACATTTTCAATATGCCTCAAGAATGATCTAAGATATGAAGAGGTAGGGGAAGTGGGATAGGGATGAGAACAGTGGCCGTACACATGCGCTGCACAGCCACCCTGCTGGCCGCTACCGAGAGTTAATTCTACAATAAAATAAAATAAAAATGAAAAGAGGAATCACCTTGGAGGTCAATCATCACCCCGAAAGCGTATAGTAGACGTCACATAGTATATGTGTGCCAAATTTCAGGTCAAAACGTTTTGTGAGCTACAAATGATTTAAAATCCTAGACAGACAAACGGACAGCCACGGTAGCGTATTATATATAAAGATATGACTGACAAGTAGGTACATGTAAACTGAGGAATCCCCAGCCGTACAGAGAGTACTCATTCTGCTCTGAAGCTCAAACTATTATTCTGAAGAAATACTGAGATGTTACGCATTGTATTTTCAAAGTAAGCACCAAAAATATCTCCACAGAAAATGTCTTTTCCCTCTTCTCTAATTTGTTTTGCAGTCACCAAGAGATTTCTCGAGGCATCCTTGCATGTAAATCATTCAATCCTGCCGTGTGCTTTTCGGAGTCTGTGCTCTATAATCCGGAGTCACTTTGAGCTGGCTGTGCTCTGCTGCAATTGTCTACAACTATTAAAGCCTACAAAATACTTTCTAAAACCAACTGGCTGAACCAGGGATGATTTAGATGTGTCATTTTACAGCTGGTGAATATGTAATCAATTATTTTGTGTTCTATGTTTGTTGTTAATTCTGATCACTTTGCAGAGATTAGTTTTCAATTTGACACTAAAGAGACTTTTTCCGTTGATCAGTGAAAGAAAATCCAAATTAAATCCATTCTGAGTCAGTGTTGTGTAACAATAAAGTCTGAAAACGTCCAAGGGGGTGAAGACTTTTTATAGGCGCCGTATGCAAATGAAGAGCATGCAGTGGAATGTCAATCCAGGGGATGTCCATCTATGGCCAGAAGAATGTAATCGACAATAAATGAGTTTTGAGCATTTTATGCTTCTTATGACTGAACAGGGGTATAACATGTTACTTCTAAAAATTCAAGCTAACCATAGTGATGGAGCGGCATACAGAAAAGATGAAAGCACTTCAAAAGAAGAGAGCATTCAGAGGGCAAAGGCAAGCTGCTTCAAATTAGAGGTGTCCTATAAATTCCAGCAGCAGTTCGCACATCCACCACATGAAGCACATTTCTGGTGATATGGCAAGCGCCTCTACGCTTATTTGTACGTATTATTACTGACATGCTATTACATTAGTTGACAAAAAATAGTTACGAGGGGGGGTACCCAAAAATTCACGGAATTGTTAAAAAGAAAAAAAAACTAATAGCAGTTTCATTTTAGTCAGCATCTGAATACTGCCCTTGAGATACAATCCACTTGTCCCAGAACTTCTTCCATTCGTTCCTCTTGCGATTTTCTTTCTTCTGGATTTCTTCCATGTTAGCAAATTGTCTTCCCTTCAGTCTCATTGTTAATTTCAAACACAAAAAGAAGTCACAGGGGGGCACAATCTGGTGAATACAGAGGGCACAAAGCAACCACCACATAGTTTTTGGTCAAAATCTCTTTATCTGATAATACGGTGTGTGCAGCAGTGTGTGTCATTGTGCAAAATGCAGTTTTGTTTGCGCCATTGCTTCAGACTTTAATTTTCTCCAGATGCCTTCCACAGATGCCTCAGCAGTTCAGTGTAACGTTGCTGATTATCAGTCTGTTCATGGGAAACGCTTCATTAGCAAGTCCGTCAATTTGCAAAAACACGATCATTGTTGTTTTGTTGTTTGATATGAGCTGACATTTCTTTTTCAAGTTTAATCTAAACACGAAAGTATTAGTAGACAGCCTACATTTTGCTGGTAACATAACAAGCCTTCTTAGCATAGCAAAGGAATAAAGTGTCTTTGTGAAACTCCTTACTCAAAGCCAAATCACTCTTTTAAACACTACTGTAAAAGTTCTGCTCCTCATAAAAACTTGAAGCAACTTGCAAACGGTGACTGAACATTTCATGCTGGGTGTCCACCATTCCAGTCTGCCATGAGTGCAGTCAGTGGGAAACAAGGTTGCTTTCAGCTAGACGGTAGTAAGGCCACGTCAACACTTGTACGTGTTTGTTTAAAAAACTCTGAACCTTGCATGTTGCACCACTACTATCAGGACAAATTCCGAGCAAGCATTAGTGTACCTCAGGGGTCCTCAATCACGGTCCCGGAGAGCCGCAGTGGCTGCAGGTTTTTGCTCCAATGCAATTGCTTAATAAGAAGCACTTATTGCTCAAGTAACACTTCTGCTTCATTTTAGTTGTCTCGCTCATTAAGATTTTGAACTTATTTAGTTCTTATTAGATTTTGATTTTTTTAGTCTTAAACAGCTGTATTCTTGGTTTTTAATCGCTCCTAATTAGCAATAACATTTAAATGACAAAAGAGACCAGCATTTCTCCATTTAGCTTGTTACCATTTACACCTGTGTGTATTTATCATGGCACTATTGGGTTTAATTTAATTTCTTGGAAGGAAAGTGAAGGGAAAAAAGTGAAGGACTGAGAATTACTCCTCCATTTTAGCCTTCAAATCATCTGGATGATATCCTTAGAAAAGGGGAAGAAAATCTAAGATATGAGAATGACCTGACATAGCAGAGTTAAAGCACTAGCAAGCCATGAAATTAAATTATTGGCAAGAATTGCTTTCTAATTAAGCAACCGGGCTAGAACAAAAACCTGCAGCCACTGCAGCCCTCCAGGACTGTGAGTGAGGACCCCCGGTGTACCTGACCAATTAAGTGAATTCTGATTCTTATTAGTTTCCACTTTTTGCCTTTTGTCCACACTACCCCTGCATTTTTAAACCTTAAAAACAGACATTTATGAAAATGCACTTCTGTGCCGAATCCTTCCGAAAATGCCAGCTTGGTGTTGCAGTTTAGGTGGGTAAAAGTGTTGAGTTTTGAACGTGCAGACTCTAAGGGTGCTCTGATCTGTTTGTACTCATCATGGAGTCCTTCCCTGAGTGCATCCTGCTTATTACAACATCCCCTTCCCTGACTGGTCACCTTTCATGGAAGAAAACATATTCCGATGTAGCGAGCATAGAGGAATTGCTTTCCATGCCACTTGTTGTGTTGCTTACATGTAGACACGTAAGCTGTGTGTTGTACAATTGCAATGCTGCATATAATTTACCGATCAATACAGTTTTGTGGTAAATCCCATTGCTGGGGGGGCGGCATTAAGATCCCTTTATGGATTTTTCCACTGACTAACACATACCCAGCATGTGCATTTTGGCTTATTTAAGGGTGTGTGGAAATATTTTGCTAAATGATGTGAAATGCTGGTGTGGACGGAGATTGGCTTCTCTTAAAAGCAAAATGTTTAAATTTAGGCATAGTAGAGTGGACACCGCCTATGTGTCATATCAAAGAATCTTTCCATACTTTAGACCCCATACCAGGAGGTGTCGATTTTATCCTTGTTACTTTTTAATATCTGTTTTTTTCTAGAGTTTGGGGTTTGCTTTCCTTTTTTTATGACACCCTCTTCTAAACTGGAACTTAGGGTTTGCTGTTCAGAAATTCATTGAGTTTTTATAGCAAACTATACTTAAGATGTCTTATGGTTCCAGATAAAGAAAAAATATTTCCATCCATTTTCCAACCCGCTGAATCCGAACACAGGGTCACGGGGGTCTGCTGGAGCAATCCCAGCCAACACAGGGCACGGAACCAATCCCGGGCAGGGTGCCAACCCACCGCAGGTCACACACAAACACACCCCACACACCAAGCACACACTAGGGCCAATTTAGAATCGCCAATCCACCTAACCTGCATGTCTTTGGGACTGTGGGAGGAAACCGGAGCGCCCGGAGGAAACCCACACAGACACGGGGAGGAGAACATGCAAACTCCATGCAGGGAGGACCCGGGAATCGAACCCAGGTCCCCAGGTGTCCCAACTGCAAGGCAGCAGCGCTACCCACTGCGCCACCGTGCCGCCCAAAAATATTTCCTTTAATTTTTATTATTTTCACACCTTTTTCTTCTTTGATCCTTTATCTTTGGTTGCTTGTCTTTTTCTTCGTTCTTCTTAGTTTTTAGCCTCAAATTGAAATGCTCTGCCCATTCAGACAAAAGGTTACTGTTTTACTTTTTCAATCATCATCGCTTTTGAATCATCCTAAAAGGAATTTGTTTTTTCCCCATTTTTCTTATCTGTTCTTACAGTCAATTTTTACCTATTCAAGATACAATCTTATTTAGTGTATCCAATTGCTCAGTAATTTTAATTCCTTTATCAAGCTCATTCCATCGACATGTGTTTTCCTCATCACTTTCCAATCTTTAACCGACTTCCTTCCCCAAGTAATTTGCCGTTATCCATCTTCATTAATATCCTCCTTATCTTACATTCATGAAAAGGCAACTAATCTCTTCCACATCTAATTGTATTGACAATAACCCAAATATTTATTAAGCAAATTCTTGTATGTACTAAATAGACGGTTTACAGTATATTCCACTATTCTAAGACATTTCATTTATGTTTTATTATGTCTAAACCTTGATCTGCCTCCAGTTCCTCCATACAGTATACGTACATATTTACCACATTTCTTTCGTTTTTGTGCATCTTTTTTGAACTTTTTTGATCTTTTATTTTCCTGCAGTGTATCTGCGTGTGCTGTTCATTCAATTATCTGAGATTGTTCCAAATTTTTCCAACCAACCAACCCAACCATTATCCAACCCGCTATATCATAACTATAGGGTTACCGGAGTCTGCTGGAGCCAATCCCAGCCAACACAGGGCGCAAGGCAGGAAACAAACCCCGGGCAGGGTGCCAGCCCACCACAGGGCACGCACACACACACACACACGCACACACCAAGCACACACTAGGGACAATTTAGGATCGCCAATGCACCTAACCTGCATGTCTTTGGAATGTGGGAGGAAACCAGAGCACCCAGAGGAAACCCACGCAGACACAAGGAGAACATACAAACTCCACGCAGGGAGGACTCGGGATTCTTATAATAGCCACAAGGTTTTCCTTGTCCATTTATTTCCTGCTTCACTCCATTCACTGGCTTCTTTTGTTGGTTCTGTTGTTTTCACTAACTGTTATACATGTTATAACTGACTAAAAATGGGATGTGAGACACCCAATGTTTGAAGAAACAGGTGGAACGATCAACAGGCAATGCTGTTGTTATATATACTTATTATGTTCTCCTCAGCAGTTTTTATTATCTAGATGTGCCAGGATGGTAATGGAGAGGGCATCTATTGTGGACCAGTGATGATGATATGCAAACCGGAGGTAATCATGACAATTTGAGCTGTTCTTTATATTGTGTTCCTGCACCAGTCTCTCAAAGCACTTCAATAACAATTTGAGTGACAGCCACTGGTCTGTAGTCATTCAGACAGTCCTCTTTTGTTTTCTCATCATTGTTGCCCTTTTAAAGCAAGCAGGGAGCTCTGGACCTGCCAGTGCAATATGAAAGATGTCACTGTAGACCTCAACAAATTATTTGGCAAAGGTTTTCAAAGCCACACCCTGAAATTCCGTCAAGAGCAGATGCTTTGTGGACATTAACTAGTTTAAGAGTCCTTCTTACATCATGTACAGAAACAGAGAAGGACAAATCACGTAGTGCTCAGGCAGTCTGCTCAAATTGTTACAGCTGCTAAATTCCATTTACAGTTTGCTCCCATACTGACGTTTAGCCAGTTTGATTGCTCTTCTGAATTCGTATACGTGATCAGGACATCTCTTACTCTCTTTGTCTCCAGGTGTGGAAGACTTTCTGTTTAAGCCAGGGTCTCCCTAGCTTATGTTTAACTTCATTTTTTTGTTCTGATTTCATCATTTGAATATTAATGTTTATGTTATATTTATTTTTTGCATAAATATGTGCTTTTTGTCAGTTGTGATTACTATTTAGTTTCTATGTATGAGAGTATGTTGTTCCTTGTGTTTTGTGGGTGGTTCCCTAAGAGGCGGGGCCACCTGTTAATCTCTATTGAATCTCTCCCAGTTAATCTCTCCCAGAACCATAAAGGCTCATGGGAATTGCAGTCCCTGTGCAGTACATTGTATGTGCTTGGTTGTTGGTGAGTTTTCCTCTTCATGTTTAATGTTATTCTCTAGATTTACTAGCTTTTTGATATTGTAGTGCTCTGTTTCTGGTTTAGGATTACTGGACTTTTCATTGGGATGTTGCATTAATGCCCATCTTTTAAGATTTTCTTTGTTTCTTGCTATTTTTCCATGATTCTTGCCACCTTCCTCTATAAGAGCTAGGAGTTGATGAAACAGCTGATCCTTACGGGAACATTTCACAGAATATTTTTGAAGTTTAAGAATTAAGTACATTGTAGCCTTGTGCAGACACAACTAGCCACTCTAGAAGAAGCTAAGCTGCCTTTTGGTTCACTTCTTCTGGGAAGGCTGGTGGGATTCATACCTGCTAAACTGGATATTTTGGATCTCGTTGGCTATTTTAGGTGGGTGAATCACAGCAGAATGTACCACCCTACAAATACCCCTGATAAACTGTGTTTTAAAGTGTAGCTCTGCCCAGAATGAGTTATGTTTTGTACATCAATCATTGGAGGATGTAGAGAAAGTATTTTTTCGTAGCTATTGTACTGCTTTGAAAGAAGGAGTACCACCCTTACTTTGAAGCCATACCTATAACCTATAACCACATTCAGAAGGAAATGGACTCAATGAACTGTTCACTATTTGCATTACTGGTTTTGAAACAAGCTCTGCTTTTTGCCTTGCGTTTTGGCCCTGATAATTCTCTTTTTATTGCTTTGCTTTACGACCCTTATCCTCGCTCTCTCTTTTTTGGACCATCTGCCCTGTTTGCAGTCAGTACAAGTATAAGGTGGCAAAATGCAGGTTAGGCTCTTAAGTTATCACTGGAATATGGATCATCACCAGAACAGGAAGGAAGTCATCTCATGGATATTCTAAATCAATGAATGATGTGCGCTTTTGTTATAGTTCAGTAAAAGATCTTCCTTATTTCTTGATTTTGATATTTTACTCACTTTTGTTTTTAGATGCTGGCTCATCTCGACTTTTTGTCCTTTTTTGACTATACTTTTTTCTAAATCACTTGGATCCTGGTCCTTGATTTAAAATTCTGTCCTTCTTGACTGGCTTGTCTTTACGCTCGCACTGCCCACACTGTTCAAAGGTTTGTGCCTCAAGGATTGGAATCTGTAGCCATTTAATGTCACACTATAATGACTTTAGGTGACTTATGAGAGAGATGTCAGAATCCCAGAAACTTCAGCAGAACATTTTTTTCGAAAACCCTTCTGTTGGTTCACTGAAGTTCCATTATGTAAGAACTCTGCTTTCTCTAATGTGATTCTTACTGTAGAGCTCTAATTCCTCCTTCTACAATTTGCGATTTGTTTTTAAAAGCCTGGTATGTCTGACTGATTGTTAAATGATACATCAATTTGAAAGCCCAGCTTGACGATGGGCTTCTCTTTCTCTTTTATTTTTAATCTTGTGACCTTGACCAAATGGAGGACTTGGCTGACTTCAGCTTACACAACCACTACTTGATTTCCAGCTACCTTTGCTAGTAGCACTAAAAAAAATCCTACAGCTTTCTGAGTCAGTTACTCTTGCTCATGTCATTTGCTGCACTGCCTCCGTTAAATCATTAATCTTTTGTGAAGAGACCCTAAATGAGCACCCTGAGCTGCTGTTAGCAATTGCTCAGCCTCCAAGGTATCCATTCTTTATGGCTTTGCCTTCTGATGTGCCTTCAGGAACTTCTTTATCTGATACACCTTAAGCATGGATCTTCCACCTATAGGAAATAATCTGCTCATAGTGTTGAGTTCTCTAAACTAAGCTTATCCCTCAGGATTTTATCGATATGTGGTGAAGGATTACCACTCTCTATTGCACAGACTTTATTGGATCGAATGTTGGAGACTGAATTCTAAGAAAAGATGACATTGTTGTAGTACAAGCAAAGCTCAGAAACTGTCGAGTAAGACACAATTTATTAGAAATGTTGAAAAAGCAGCACCATATGTTTTATGGGTTATATAATGCACTTTGAATATGTGTTATAATGTTATATAAGGTTATGGCAATTGTGGTTAATTGTATTGTTGTCATAGTATAACCATTGTTGTTGTCCTGGCTCAAATTGATTTGTTTTTGTTTATTTGTTGTTCTTTTTAATATCATTTTGTGTACTGTGTTATTGATTAGGTCTTTGGTTTTGTGCTTTCTGTGTTGAGGTTGTCTTGTTTATTTATTACTGTGTCATTTTGAATTATGTTAACATTGCATGTAGTAGTTTTCTCTCGTATTGTCACCTGCTCTCTCTTCTGTATGGAGTCCAATTTAGGGGTGGTGACCTGATTATGCGGTTGAGGGGCTGCCCCAGCCAGCATTTAAGGATAACCTGAGGCTCTTGCCTTATCTCCCCATTGGTGATGTCTGTTGACTTCTTTGAATTTACTGGCTTCATTTCCCTGATTCATCTTAAGGTTGTTGTGTGAGTTCACAAATATGATGAAAATGGTACAAGGCCACCTAAAAGACCCCCCCCCCCCAAAGGCCAGAGTACCTTCACTAGCAAGTCCATATGAGGCACATCTAGTGCAGCTTGCCCCCGGCAGCTACCTACCATCTGGCTTAACCATTCAAAATGCAAAGAAATGTGTGCGGATGTCCGACGTGATCTTTGGCGTGCAGCCCTCACACCCCACAAGTATTAAGCAGCCTATAGGTTTCTAGGAAGAGATGGAGGAACACAAGATGTTAACATAGCTGAAAATGTTTAATAGTCCAGGAACAGTCTCCATTTACTTTCCACCTACAAGAACAACTCTGTTTTATTGGCTAGTCATGTATACTGTAAAAGTGACAACAGGGCAAGGTTACAGTTTTAGGGCACCTTGTGGCCAACCCCATATAATTCTCAACAATGAATGCAAAGAAAATGCGTGTTATAAAGCTGAATTGAGTCCCGACTTCCATTCAAGGTAGACTAATTAGGATAGTGGCTCTTCTTCTTAAAACTTTCACATCCCAACCCATCGCTGTTAATTCAGGTGTGCCCCAGGGCTCTGTCTTTGGGCCTCTTCTTTTTATTATTTACCTTCTTCCCCTCAGCAATATCTTTCCTAAATATAACATTAATTTTTCACTATTATGCTGATAACACCCAGCTGTACCTTGCTAGTAAACCCACCTCTTTTTTCCACCATCTTCGCTTATTGACTGCATGGCTGAAATTAAATCCTGTTTTTCTTCCAATTTTCTTTAATTAAGCAGTGACAAAACTGAGATTCTCTTCATTGGTACGAAATCAACATTATCCAAAGCAGATAATCTTTCACTTGTTATTGATAACTCCTTTGTTTCCCCTTCACCGCAGGTCAAGAGTCTGGGTGTTATCCTTGATACTACTCTATCTTTCCAAACTCACTTTAATAACATCACCCGGTCTGCTTACTTCCACCTACGTAATATTAATCACATCCATCCCTCCCGATACCACTGCCATCCTTGTTCACAATCTTGTTACTTCTCGTCTGGACTATTGCAATTCACTCCTCTTTGGTCTTTCTAATAAATCTCTCCATTAGCTTAATCTTGTCCAGAATTCTGCTGCTCACATCATTACTCAAACCCCATCTATTCACCATATTACTCTGGTCTTACAGTAGCTTCATTGGCTTCCCAATTAAGTTTCGAGTTAATTTTAAAATTCTTCTATTAACATTTAAGGCCATATCTGTCCGACCTTCTTCATGTTGCCATTCCCTCCTGTAACCTTAGATCCTCCTCCTCCATCCACCTGACCATCCCTCTCACTTGTCTAACTACCATTGGGAGCAAAGCATTCAGCTGCTTTGCTCCCAAGCTCTGGAACTCATTACCTACTGAGCTTAGAAATACTGAATCATTCTCAACTTTCAAATGTAAACTTAAAACCCATCTGTTCAAAATGGCCTTTTCTCATTTATCACAATGGTTTTGTTTGGTTTTAACTTTTTATATTTTCTGGTACTTTAAGTTCTGTTTATAATGTGCTTTTTTATTTATTGTTTGTTCTGTGTCCTTGAGTGCTCAGAAAGGCACCTTTTTATAAATAAAATGTATTATTATTGCTATTTCTGTATTTAAGGAGTTCTGGGAGGAAGAGGTGGGTCCAGAGGTGACGTCAGATGGAATGGTGTCAATCATCCTTTCTGCAGAAGGGGAAGAATGGCGGTCGTTAGTACACAGTGGTACCTCCTGTCTTGGTGGAGAATTAACTGTCACCCAAGCGTTCAAGCGTTTCCCATGCTCATGCACGTGAGAATACATATATTCTTACAAAAATGCTTATTGTAATATTGACCAATTGATTGATTAAGGACTATTGTAAAATGTGAACATATTTCTTTATTTATATTTTTTCATGTTTGCAAGAATTAAGGGATTTCAAATAATTGTATGGATGTTAGAGTTGCATTTGTTTTTTTTTGTGCTATGCTGAAGAAAACCTTGAACGTATCTGATGATCAAACGTGTTAACTTACCATCCAAGAGGAAACATAGTGGCCTTGGTTAGAAGAGCAGCTTTTTATCAGATCTATTCCCAAATCAATATTAAATCTGACGAGCTGTCTTTCTGAAAACATACTCACATGAATAAGACTGCGTTAGTGGACTGGAGAGAAAAGCCAAACCCAGCTACATTTGAAGGCAGTTTGCATTAAAAGGCTGCATATGTCTGAGGCATTTTTCAAATGTCATATCGATTACCTGAACCTCCTTCAGCTTGCCAAACTCACAGAGCAAAAGGAAAAAAAAACTCCTAAGTGCTAAAAAGGTGTATTATAAAAGCCACCCTTTTTGTGTGACATACAGATGGAACCAATTGGAATTCTTTTTTTTCATTTGTATGAGAATTCTAAAGAAAGAGTGAAAGGGAAGGTCTATGAGACCAGCTATGTTATATGAGCTGGAGACGGGTGGCACTGACCAGAAAGCAGGAGACAGAGCTGGAGGTGGCAGATGCTAAGATTTGCACTGGGTGTGATGAGGATGGACAGGATTAGAAATGAGGACAGTAGAGGGTCAGCTCAATTTGGACGGTTGGGAGACAAAGTCAAGAGGCGAGATTCTGTTGGTTTGGACATGAGCAGAGGAGAGATGCTGAGTATATTGGGAGAAGGATGCTAAGGATAGAGCTGCCAGGGAAGAGGATAAGAGGAAGGCCTAAGCGAAGGTTTATGGATGTGGTGTGAGAGGACATGCAGGTGATGGGTGTAACAGAGCAAGATGCAAAGGGCAGAAAGATCTGGAAGAAGATGATCCACTGTGGCAACCCCTAACGGGAGCAGCCGAAAGAAGAAGAAGATGAGAATTCTAGTAAAACCAAAATGCATGTACTGTAGTTGTTGTAATTATGTAATTATGTGCACGTTGTGACCTCTGCCACAGGAGGATGTGGCGGCCCTTCAGAAACCCCCTCTTAAAAAGTTTTTCCACATAAAAGAAACACGCTCTTTCAGTACCTTTTTGCGGGGAACAGCTGCCAGCTTGCTGGCTTGCTATGAACATTTAAAAGATCGAACCGCAACCATCCTGAGGTCTCTCACTCTCCTGTCCCTCTTCCCCGAGACTCCCTCCACTCTGGCTGCTGCTACCCGGCCCACTGGATCCTCTTGATGAAGAAGACTTTGTGGTTCTTTTGAGCAAGAGTTGGGGCCAATGCGTCACAATTGACAGCTGTTCCTTGTGAGGGTGGAAGACCTCTGTAAGAGACGCGTTTGTAACTGGCAGAACAGGAATAAAGTTTCTACTCCTTGGAAAACCTGCTGACTCTCCTATGCAACTTTGTGACCCATTGTTGGGCAAAAAATCACAATCAGCCCTTGAACAATTCTGGCAAAAAAGAAAGTTGTGTCAGTATTGGAATATGTGAAGAAAGGATGCCAATGGGGAGATGGTAGCAAAAATTAAGCTAACAAGGGTATCAGGCATTTGAGCTGCTTCAGCAATTGAGTGTTTGTGTATTTTATTGTTTCTTTTTTTTAAATTTTTTTCTGACTGACTGTAATATTTTCATTATTTTACATTGGCAGTGAGTCTCCACATAGAGTCCAGGGAGTAACATTGAGGTGATAAAATGGCTACCTTACTGGCCTGCCCAGTTGTTGCTAATGCTGGGAATCAGTGGCCAGTTGTGCCAGTCTCTAATCACTGCAACCAATGGCAAGTATCTATTCCTTCAGTATAATGGAAGGATTGGACTTGCCAGTTTGTTGGGCCCACATGCATCATGGACAGCCTGGAGGCCTTTTCCAGCCCTTCGCTACTCGTTACTCTGTTTGTTATACAGCACCATACCTCAGTTCTCCACGGCTCAGAGTGGAAGCTTTCAGGCGAGCAACGAGACCCAACAGTGCAGGTCAGAGGCAGACAAAAGTGGATACAGTGGGATTGAACTCCATATGGGCAGTGACCTCCACATTCCACAGGAGACAAGACCAGTGAATAGGAAGAACTTAATGCTGGCACTGCATGTAAAACGCTGAGGTCTTTGTCACGAGGCAGCTGCCTCACTAGCATCCTCATCATTAATACTCATTACAGTACTCCTGGTTTTACAACCAACCTTCCAAAAGATCTTTCAAGCCCCACTTTTAAGTTCCCTTTTATGTCTCCCTTTTCTTTTCTCACACCCACTGTAGTAACTTGTCCTGATCTCTGTTTCTGCTCGGTTTACTTTTTCCCAAGTTTCGTTACGTCTTATCCTGCAACAACTCTTTAACTTTCAACTGATGATGTAATTAATATGGGACAGACTTGCCTCCAGTTTTGAATAGTTGATTCTGCTCTCTCACTCAATTTAAATTTCATAATGAATGAAAAAAGAGTTTTGTATATTACTTAATTAACACCTTTAAAGATATGTGTATTTATATTTTTATGTGTGTGTTTGAAGAGGCATTGTGTCTTGGGGAGTAGGGTGGCATTAAAAATCAAAAATGCAGATGGATTTGTTTCTGTAATGTATAATGACTTGGAGCAAGTCAGTATTCCTTATTTTTGACACATGACCTGTAAGTAAATTTCTGTTATTTGAAAAAATGGAGCTTTGCTATTGTTATTATTATGTGGTTAAGGAAAAATGTGATTGTTTCTGCTTTAAGTGTGAAAGAAATGATGTGCTGTAATAGCAGTAATTACAGGCTGGTGGGAGTTACGCCATAAATATAATTTTTCTTGTGTAGGCTGCTTAAATTCATATCCAGTGCTCACATTCCATGTCCTTACATTATTATTTGGACATTTAGAACAAAAGCAAATATAATTGGTTTTTGTTCCATTTAATTATTTTCAGCAATTTCTTTTTAAAGTCAAAAGCAGGGCCTTCTTCCTACCATCATGTAGCTGTTGAGACTCCATTTTGTAAACTCACAGAAATTAACAAAATCTAACTCCCGATTTCACCAAATTTTGCTTGCATAGAAACAATAACAAAAAAGTTACCGCATCAGACTTTGAGGTACATTTGAAAGTAAACTCCAATAATCTCAGATAATACTAGATTGTAGAACTGAACAGAAATTGCATCTGTCTACTGCTTTTCAGTTCTGCTTCTCTTATATAGTGCATTTCCTATCTATGTATTGTGGTCCCCAGGGGACGCTGCAGCTTCCCAAACTCCCGACACAAAGGCTCTGACACAAGTTCTCCAAGGAGCAAAGGGCTTTTATTGTGTGAAACTCTTTCACAGTAAAGTGTTTCCCACACCACAATCTATACTTCAACTCTCAGTAACACTGACATCTCTCCAAAGCTCCTCCAGAAAACTTTGTCCTCCTCCTCCCAGCTCTGGTTCCTTATGTTGAGGTTGTCAGCTCCTTTTTTGCAAACGTACGTACAGTTCTGGTGTCCAAAACTGTGCTTCAGGACTACTACCACATGAATCCCGATAAAGAAATGCTCACTAGTACTTCTGTGCCTCCTGGCGACAACCACGGAACCCAACAGGGCTGAGCTAACGAACTTTAGTTCCAATGTGCCCTGTGGGTATCCATAGTGGTGCTGTAACCCAGGGAGTCTGCCATCTAGCAAGATATCCTAAGCAAACTGCTTTCACCTGTCCTTGCACGCCACTGGAGTCCTGGCCCGGGATGCTAGTCCCTATCTATCTATCTATCTATCTATCTATCTATCTATCTATCTATCTATCTATCTATCTATCTATCTATCTATCTACTATCTATCTATCTATCTATCTATCTATCTATCTATCTATCTATCTATCTATCTATCTATCTATCTATCTATCTATCTATCTATCTATCTATCTATCCAAATTAACCAAGTGGCTTTTCCCTTATGGGTGCGCATATGCGGGTGCCCACAACTTTTAAAGTTTTATCAATTCATGTTTTCTAAAGTCAAGAAATAAACCCCCTCCACACCAGACAGAAGTTTACAAAGGAGGGAAGGGACAATTACACCTCCTCCCAGACATCAGCTTCTAAATCTTGGGAGCTCTAGAAAGATCACAGGTGAATCTTTTAAAAAATTGATATGAAAGTGACCCAAATACTTTGTCTTACACCCAAGCCTTCATTGAGAACATCCATGCACAGAGTTTGCCGATGTCACTCATACCCATCTGAGGAGAACCATCCAAGCTCTTCCTAGGTATGTAGTACCACCCCAGGCCAAGAGGGGGTGCTGCTGCTGCTAACAGCTTTGTCATGTTCTTCCTCTACAGCCTGGAGGAACCACCCATTTAGGGCAACTGACTCCGCCTCTTCCGGTCCCAGTGCTCCAAAAGGACAACTGCCCAGAAGGAGGTGTCTTTGGCCAAGGAGACGATCTTGCAAGATGAGCTCCTAGCTAAAGAATAATTCATTGCCAGAACTTACAGAATAGAGGCCACTGGGCTACATGGCACTTGTTTTGGTGATTGTTTTCATGCCATTCAGCGTTGTTTTTCTTTAAAAACTTCTAAACTAAATGGGGAGGGCCGTGTTGACACCACAGACTACTCCTGGCTTAGTCCACCCTTTCTCCCTAGACCACCACAGTTGTTTTTCCATTTGAAATAACTGTGGTTTGTAAAAACATGATGAAGGTGAATTTAGTCAACAGATATTTAAAAAATGAATACATTCAACAAATATTTCAACAAATAAACTCTTGTTTAATGAAGAAAAACCTATCATCTGAACTAAGATGAAGCTATTTTTTGTCAGGCAGGTGCCCCAGATATTGAAGTTTAGGACAAATTATGTACACCATCAAGATAACAACATTTCGAAAAAATTAGGATATTCTGGAAAATCACTTTATTTTCATAAACTGTAAGCAAAGTATACAGTGCATATAAAAATTCTTCATTCCCATGGATGTTTTCACATTTTATTGTTATACAACTTTGAATTTCAGTGAATTTAAATTAGTTTTCTTTGCACAGATCAGCAGAAAAACACTCTTTAATGTCAAAGTAAAATAGATTTCTGCAAAGTGGTCTAAATTCATTATATATATATATAAAACACTAAATGATTGCTCACATAAGTATCCCCCTGTCCCTTTAATATGACATATCTAAATCATCACTGGTGCCACCAATTAGTTTTACAAGTCCCAGAATCTGTTCAATGGAGACAACCTGTCTGTAATTTGAACTGATTGCAGTCTAAATGTTCCTTACCTGAAGGTCCAACTTTGGGTTGAGTCAGTATGGTGGTCTAACTCATACACAATAAAGTCAAAAGGACACACCAAGCAACTCTCTAAAAGGTGATGGAAAAGGACCACAAGTCTAGTCATGAAGAAATATAAGGAGTATGGTACGGCTGTAAATCTGCACAGAGCAGGCAATCCACAAAATTAAACTGATTATGCAAGAAGACGAGTAGTGAAGGAGGCCACCAAGAGACGTATGATAACTCTGAAGGAGTCACAAGCTACATTAGATTTGAGTGGAGCGACTGCAAGGAAAAACAAGCATTGTCTGTGTGCTTCACCAGTCACAGCTATATGGGAGAGTGTCAAAAATAGACAATGCACATGGGAGACTCTGAAGACAGCTGGAAGAAGGTGCAATGGTCAGATGAGGCCAAAATTGAGCTTTTGGGTCATCAGACTAAATGTCATTCTGTACCTTGTCAAAAATCCCCCATCCCCACCATTAAGCATAGTGATGTCAGCATCATGATGTAAGGATGTTTTTCTACTGCAGGCCCTAGAAAGCATGTGAGGAAGGAGTCGAGATTTGTTTTCCAGCAAGAAAATTACCCCAAACATAAATACAAACCTATACTGGAATCCCTCAAAAACAAAAAAGTCAATGTTCTGGAGTAGCTGAGTCAGAGTCCAGATCGCAGTCCAATTGAGAAATAGTGCAACTTACAATATAATAGAACTTCACAGCTCCTCACTGACTGCAGGCACAGAGCACTATGAACAATTCTCAGTTAAAATACAAGTACAGATTATACTAATTACTAAATATAGAGCTGGTGTACATATAAATGCAGATTTATTAAAAAACACAAAGAGCAAGTTAGAAAGTGATTTAACATAAATGAAAACTATTGCAAGTTGACAATGGAGGAAATTAAATGTGTTAAAGAGAAATTCAAATACAAAGTCACAGTCCTGGAGAACTCGGCCAACTGACCGCCTACCCTCTCCTAGGTTTTCAGTTGTGGAGTGTATGCTGGAGCTCCAGTCTGAAGAGGGAATCTTTATTCCAACACTCCTTTATCTGAGATGACTCTTCCATACTCAGGAGAGCAGCCTGGCAGTACAGCAGTGGCACCAAGTGTCACATTCAGATACCAAGAAAAGAAACAGAATAGAGGAGGGTTAGTAACAGTTTATAAATATCGTATTGCTTTTATTTCTGTACACATGAATAACCAACAGAGATACAGTATGCACAGCTAGTCAGCAGCTCTAGTCAGGGTATACTAGACTAAAGTTGCAAGTTTTCAGCCAGGATTTAAAAGCTGAGACCGAAAGGGCATCTCTTACATTAGCAGGCAGATTATTCCACAGCTTTGGGGCTCTGTAACTGTTATTTTATTATTACTTGGTCTCTTAAGTAGGCCGGCATTTTGAGATTTCAATGTGTGCTCTGGATTGTAAGTAATAATAAGTTCAGATAATCAAGTAGGGTCTTGGCCATCAATTTGTGGCTGGACTTGACAAGGCTGTTCACTCATGATCTCCATGCAACCTGACAGAGCTTCAGCAGTTTTGCAAAGAAGAATGGGAGAACAATGGCAGCGTACAGATTTGCAGAACTGATAGAGAGAGAGAGTTTCCTGAGCACACAGACTCAAGGCTGCATTTGTTAAAACTTACTCTGTTAATCAATGCCAAAAAAAAGCATAATAAACCCAATGTGATTCAATGTTGTTAATAATGCAATATGAAACCTTCCAAGGGTGTGAATACTTTTTATAGGCCTGTGCGGCAGGTCTGAATACAGCATAACAGGAAATGGCACTTGCTGGAAGATTTGCAAACACAAATGGATTATAACATGGAGATCCACTCAGTCATTAGCACACGAGCCCCCTCATCAGACACCATTTATGGTAAGCCTACAGTACATATGTTCTATCTCCTTGCTCTTGGTTGTTGGCCATTTTGAAGGTGGCTATCGGAGGTGCAGTATTTTCTTTTTTCATATTCAGTTTCTTGTGTTACTGTTGTTTTTTTTGGGGCTGGGTTTGATTTTTCCCTTGTGCCTGAGGCTGTCGGGTTAGACTCTGGTGGGTAAAGCGATTCTGATCATGAATGAATGGATGGAAAACATTTCTAGCCTGTTGTCATTTTTACAAAACCCCAAAGTGACTCTGCTTTTAGACTCAGAATTGAAGCAATTTTATATCAACCTTGAACTATTTTTAATAATCTATTTGTGTGTAACATTCTATTAAAAAGATATGCAGTTAAGTTCCCTGTACATTCATTTTTCTAACTTCATGAATCATGAACAACATAATAGTATATCTGTTCACCTTCATGAATGAATGAATAAATTATTTGTGCCTACATAGTTTAAATAAACATGCCATTTTAATAAATACATTTTAAAGTGTGTTCTGTTATGCATAATAAAATTAGATTATATATAAACAGACAATTCTATTGCATAATAGTAAGTAGAGCTCACAGGGCAGTGACCCTGAAAACTGTTGTCACAAATAAAATGTTGTGCTCACGTCAAGCCAGTCTTTAAAGGGAACATTGCCCATTAACCCCTGGCCTTTAACCGTCCATTCTGGTTTCTTTCTTTTATTGGAAAGTTAAAATCAGCTTCAGGTTTTCAGTCCTGTTGCAGGAATACGTGGGTGCCAAGAGTTTGGGCTATTTGTGGTTTAGTGATGAGAGAGAGCATATTTAGACATTGCACTGCCCAAAGTGGCTTGAAAGGCTTTTCCACTGCGATATACCCAAATAACTCCAGACGACCTTCAGTTTTCGAGAAATAAGGCCTATCCCTGAGCGTCAAGCATAAGGCATATTGAATCCCCCACCAATGAAGTGCCAGGTCAGTTCTGGGTGCATTCCGTCAGGCTGGGCAACTTTTGGGTCAGCAGTCAACTCAATCTGCACATACAATACAATACAATTTATTTTTGTATAGCCCAATATCACACAAGAAGTGCCACAATGGGCTTTAACAGGCCCTGCCTCTTGACAGCCCCCCAGCCTTGATTCTCTAAGAAGACAAGGAAACACTCCCAAAAAAACCTTGTAGGGAAAAAATGGGAGAAACTTTGGGAAAGGCAGTTCAAAGAGAGACCCCTTTCCAGGTAGTTTGGGCGTGCAGAAGGTGTCAAAAAGAAGGGGGTCAATACAATACAATACAATACACAGAACAGAACAAATCCTCAATACAGTATAACAATAAAAATTTTAGAAGTACGGAGCAGAATTTAACAGTAAATTATATCACATAAGAAGATTTGGATATATTTAGAGTCCTGGAGACCTCATCCATCAAGCTGCCTCCCCCATTTGGCCATTCCATGGCTGAAACAGCGCTGGGCCAGCCAATCCGATGAAAGGACCCCTCCTTCCCATGATTCCTGCGATCCTCCATCAGGGATGACTTTACCTTAGGCAGGCAAAACAATTTGACAGGTGGGCCGTGGCACCAAGTGCCACATTTCAGTACTGAGAAGAGAAACAGAATAGGTGAGGGTTAGTATACAATTCTAACTATCATGTTACTTATGTTTTAGTGCTAATGACTAACAACAGAGATGCAGTCTGTACAGTTAATCAGCAGCTCTAGTGAGGGTGTGCTAAACTGAAGTAGTGAGTCTTCAGCTGGGATTTAAAAGCTGAGATTGAAGGGGCACCTCTTATAGTAGCAGGCAGACTATTCCACAGTTTAGGGGCCCTGTAACTAAAAGCTCGACCTCCCATTGTTATTTTATTAATCCTTGGAATCATAAGCAGACCTGCATCTTAAGATCTTAATGTGCGCTCTGGTTTGTAAGTCATGATAAGTTCCGAAAAATGTAAGTCGGACCTTGGCCATTTAATGCTTTATATGTTAAAAGATTTTGAAATCTGCCCTAAACTTAACCGGGGAGCCACTGTAAGGATTTAAGAACTGGAGTTACAGTATGTGTTCGTATTTTCTTGTTCTTGTAATAATTCTTGCAGCCCGCATTTTGGATTAACTGGAGGCTGTAGAAAGAACAGTTTGAACATCCAGTTAAATCCGGATTGCAGTAGTCAATCCTACTAGAAATAAATGCATGAATTATTTTCTCAGAGTCCTGTTTATTTGGATAGCGCCTTAATTTCCTAACATTTTTTAGATGGAAGAAACATGATTTAGACAACTTTGTAATATGCGCTTTAAATGACATGCTAGAGTCAAAGATAACTCCTAGATTGTGGGCTGATTCAGTATAATTAATGGGGATTCCAACTGAGTTAAATGATGACAAAATATTGTTATGATCAGCGTCATTCCCTCCAACAATTAACATCTCTGTTTTATCTGTATTTAAAGACAAGTAGTTCTCATTCATCCACTCCTTTAATTCACTAACACAACTAAAAAAACAACATTGGAGAAACTTCATTTGAATTAAATGAAAGGTATAACTGGGTGTCATCTGCATACGAGTGAAAATTAACATTATGTTTCCTAATGAGAGATCCCAGTGGAAGCATATAAAGTGAAAACAATAAAGGTCCCAGTACTGAGCCCTGCGGGACACCATATTGAACTTCTGTGCATAATGACGGAGTACTGTCAGCACATTTCTGTACATATTGGAATCGATTTGATAAATAAGAACTAAACCAAGCGAGCACGGTGCCTGTAAGCCCCACATCATTTTCTAGCTTCTGTAGTAAAATAGAATGGTCAATGGTGTCAAATGCTGCACTTAAGTCCATCAGTGTGGTGAAAGAGCACAAATAGAGTATACACGTTAAAACAGGGGGACTTATTCATCTGTTTTTAGTAATCTACACACTTTTCTTAGATTTAGCTTTTTCAGCATTAAAATTTCACTTACAGACTGATTAGGAAGTTATTTTTATTTTGTAAGGGTTGGCGTGAACCAAAAAAAACTTTGCTCAATATTAGTTACAGCGTCAACAGCACACGTCTTCATTTTATCATAAGTTGAGAATTTCTGACTTCAGGAAACTGACTGGACAAAGTGACCCCACAGGAGTCTGTCTGTCTGTCTGTCTGTCTTACTCATTCAAATTTCCAATTTTAGAGGTTTTTTTTTCTTACACGTTTCCAAACTTAAAATTGTGGCATATCTTAAAGGAATACTCCACCAATAAATTATTTTTACATGTTACTTTCCACATGTAGTTTACTCCCTCATTCATAGCAATATGATGCTCCTATTTCAAAGAAGCACAGAATCCTCGCAAATAAACAGCAGATTTGTAGAAAATCTTTGTCTTAGTTGACCTCACACTGTCCGGACGCACTGCGGGTAGCACTCCTACTGGACACTCCCAGGGTCCTGTGTTTGAGGCGTGCACTCTATGTGGTCTGCACTGTGGCTTGTGCTTTTTACCTCAAATCTATTTGATTTCAGGCACCTCATAACCAATATATTTTCCTGGGCAGCGGGTGGTGGTGAGATTCTCACTTTAGTTAGTGTTTAAATCAATATTTCTGTATTGTTTTAAGATGATGCCGATGTCAGAGGGCATCACAATGATCTGTTGCCAATTGAGAGAGGCCAGGCACCAGCACCCCACTGCTCGATTGATTTTTTTTGTGCTGCATACATTACATGTCTCACTTAGCCGTTAGCAAAAGAGGGACATATATCATTGTTACGTAAGTTTATGTTAACATTAGAGATGTCTGCACACATAAAGAGAAATTTCTGGTAAGGCTCCACCAGAAAATGCCATTAACTTCTGCTCGGAATGCATTTGATGGGAAAGAGTTCATTTTCTTTTGATTTTTAAATGGAACTTTGGTGTATTTTCCCATACTCAGAGTGTTTATGTTTCTTATTCTTTTGATTGTTGCATGTTATGAGCAGTGTTGTTATATACCATTACTAGAATGTTATGGTGGTGAACGTCTATGTTTAGTTTGATAAATATTTTGTATGTCTTTATTTGTAACTTAGACAGTGCAATGTAATACTAGTGTTATATCATTGATAAGAACAGCAATGGTTTGATGGTTAAGAACTCCTTTCCCCCTTTTAGGACTGAGTCTTTGTAATTTTATGACAGGGTTGGATGAAGTGCCTCAAACCCGGTTGGCAAGTGATTCTCTGCAGGACTTTCTCAATCAACCCCCACAGGAAGGCCAGACTACCTAGCTGGCAAGCATCAGCTCAACAAATGGTATTTGGGGTAGGTGTGAAACCATTTGATGAACAACAACAACAACAACATTTATTTATATAGCACATTTTCATACAAAAAGTAGCTCAAAGTGCTTTACATAATGAAGAAAAGAAAAATAACAGACAAAATACAAAATTAAAATAAGACAACATTAGTTAACATAGAAAAGGAGTAAGGTCCGATGGCCAGGGTGGACAGAAAAAACAAAAAAAAAAAACTCCAGAAGGCTGGAGAAAAAAAAAATAAAATCTGTAGGAGTTCCAGGCCACGAGACCGCCCAGTCCCCTCTGGGCATTCTACCTAACATAAATGAAATAGTCCTCTTTGTAGTTAGGGTTCTCACAGAGTCACTTGATGCTGATGGTCATACAGACTTCTGGCTTTTAATCCATCCATCATTGTTGGAACATCATGGTGCTTTGGGTAGATGGTGGTGGCGCAAACCATTGTGTTGCACCAGAATTCTGTTGTTCTAAAGTTGCTTGTTTGGTTTTAAATCAGAAGCCATTAAGTACCATGATGCCCTATTGGCTGTAGGGTTTTGACAGAGAGTCTATAAATTTGCTTGCTTTACCCCTCCCTCTCTCTCTTACACCATCATCACGAAGGAGCATCTATCACACCTTTTCCATGAAAAGGACAACACAATGAAGGGCACAGCTTGGCAGCCATATTGAGACAGGCATGCGGCCTGTTCTGAAGAAAACTGACTAAAAATGATGACTTAACTAGAGACATTTTAAAGTAATCAACAAGTCTGTTTGCCCCCTGAAACTACATATCAGCATTTATGAGGTTGTATGTTGCCAGTGTTCACTTGTACTTTGCTTATTGTTATTACCATATATGCTCGTGGATAAGTTCTCCTGCGGATAAGTCGGGACTTGATTTTACAGTATAATTTCTGGTATTTTATAATGTCGGTCATTTATGTCAAATGCGGAAAACTCACACTGTTGGTCCAAGAGATTATGATATGCTAACACCCACCTGAGAGAGTAACCATGGACCACACAGCCTTTTTTTCTATGTATTGTGCCAACGTGACCACATGGTAATACCCGAACTATTCCGAAGCGACGTTTGCACTATTTTGTGTTTTCTGTATCTCAGGCCTTATACACTGTAACAGATGAAGCGCTTGTCCACCTCTTGAACCCTCAGGTACCACTCTTCAGACCAGGTGAAAGTACAACAATATTTTATTTTATTATTGTACGGTAGTGCACCAAGCACTCTCCTCCACACACTCATAAACACAATAAACAATTCTCTCAAGTAACTAACACAATCCTCCTCGCCCAGACACTTAGCCCACCTTCCTCCCAGCTCAGCTCAGTGTTCTGGGCTTCCCAGAGTCCTTTTATAGCCCCTGACCCGGAAGTGGTTCTAAGCACAACCCACAAGTCCATTTCCTTCCGGGTCAGGGCAAACAGTCCTCTTCTTTATCCTGGGAGCACGTCACTTCCTCCAGTCACGTGACTGATACGCACTCCCAGGTTATAGAGCATGCCAGAGCCCACTAGCCCCCCTACAGCGACTCCTGGCGGCCCCCAAGGTATCCAGCAGGGCTGTGTCACAACACTACAAAGTCCATGAGGCCCTGCTGGAACTCGGGGCACAAATATGCTGTCCGGAGGGCTCCTCCTAGCGGTCTGGGGGTGGCGACCGGAGTCCATAGCCGGTCGTCTGTCACAACACATTTATCATAAGAGCATCCCTTATCTACGATGGAGCGTTTGATCAGAAGAAAATATGAGGCTGGTTTTAATTTAAATGTCGTTGAAGTAGCAAAAGAAATTGGTAAAAAAAAAAAAAAATTAAGTGTCGCATTTTTGAACGAGCGTATAAGTCGGGGTCTGATTTTTATGATCGATTTTTCAGGTTTTAACACCTGACTTATACGTGAGTATATACGGTATTTATCAATATTATCAATAATACATTATTTGCTTGTCTTTTGCTCTATGTAATTGTCTGAGGTTATAGATGTAGAAGGGAAGGTAGGGAGATGTTAGACTTATAAACAGTGGTAAATCTAAGAGATTTGAGGCATTCTAACAAAGGCTACAGATTAATAATACAAAAGGGGAATATAGAATAATATAGAAATCTACCAAGACAAAACAAAGAAATGCTCTGAACATTTATTTCATTCACTTCTATTTTTCAGGTCATTAAACCTCTATTCTTTACAACAATATCAATATAAAAAGTCCTCACTACAGAAAACATACTTGTACACTCAATCACCTTTTGACTGTACAGATTAGGAAAAGCACTATAAAGTGGGTTAGGAAATTCACTTTTTTAAATTTTTGTTTTGTTACAGCCTTGTGCTAAAATCATTTCAATTAATTTTTTCCCTCATCGAGCAATACTCAATACCAAAGAATGACAAAGCGAAAAGGGGATTTAAGAAGTTTTTGCAGGTTCATTAAAATAAAAACTGAAATATCCAATGGACACAAGTTTTCAGACCCTTTGGCTTTGACACTTGGTATTTGGCTCACGTACATCCCATTCTGTTAAGATGTTTCTGCGCCTTGTTTGGAGTCCACCTGTGGTCAAGTCAATGTATTGGACATGATTAGGAAAAGCCCAGACCAGTCTATATTGGGTCCGACAGTTGACAGTGTGTGTCAGAGCAAAAACCAAGCCATGAGGTTGAAGGAATTACTTGCAGAGCTTAGAGACGTGATTGTGTTGAGGCAAAGATCTGGGGAAGGAAACAAACAAACAAAAATTCTCCCACATTAAAGGTTCCCAAGAACACAACTGCCTTCATAATTCCAAAATGGAAGTTCTTTAGAACAACTATGACTCTTCCTAGAGGTCGTAGCCTGTCCAAACTGAGTAACTGGGTGAGAAGGGCCATGGTAAGAGAGGGGACCCAGAAACTGATGGTGACTCTGACTGAGCTCCAGAGAACCTGTGTGGAGATGAGTGAAACTTCCAGAAGGATAACCATTACCCCACTACTCTTCAGATCTGGCCTTTATGACAGAGTGGCCAGAGAGAAGCCTTTGTTCAGTAAAAGGCACATGAAAGCCCACTTGGAGTTCGCAAAAAGCACTTAAAGGACTCCCAGACTATTAGAAACAAGATTTTCTGATCTGATGAAACCAAGATTAGCATTATCCGCCCAAAAGCATTCCCACAGTGAAACATGGTGGTGGCAGTGTCATGCTGTGGGGTTAGGGACTAGGAGACGAGTCAGGGTTGAGGGAAACTTAATGGAGCACAGTACAGAGAGATCATTATTGAAAACCTGCTCCAGAGTACTCCAGACATCAGACTGGGCCAAAGGTTCACCATAGAACAGGATAGTGACCCTAAGCAGAAAGCAAAGACAACACAGGACAACTCATGGAATGTTCTTGATCAGCCAGGACTTGAACCCAAATGAACATTTCTGGAGAGACCAGAAAATAGATGTTTATTGACAATCTCAACTGCACCTTACAGAGCTTGAGGGGGTCTGCAGAGAAGACTGGCAGAAAATTTCCAAATCCAGGTGTGTGAAGCTTGTCTTGTCATACCTGAGAAGACTCCAGGCTATAATCCCGGCCAATGGGGCTTCAGCCTAGTACTGAGTAAAGGGTCTGAAGACTTGTGTCCATGTGAGACTTCAGTTTTTTTTTTAATATTAAATAAATTTGCAAGCATTTCTAAAATTCTTTTTCTGCTTTGTCATTTTGGGGGTATTGAGTATAACTTGATGAGGCAAAAAAATGAATTGAAATGATTTTAGCTAGAAGTTGCAATGTAAAAAAATGTGAACAAAGTGAAGTGGTCAGATGACTTTCTGAATGTACTGCATAATCAAACAATTCAGACGTGAGGGTCAGTAGGCTTTGTAGCCTGGGAACCAAGTTACCCGACCTATTCTATAACATTTGAGTAATTATTTACTGCTCAGATGCTGATCTTTCTGATCATAAAATAGGCTATTAGGACAGCAACCGACGGGAAGAATTCATAATTAATTGCAGAATCACAGTATTCGAGGATTCCTCTAGACTGCCTCTTTCTCTTGTACGATTTGGCTCAAAAATTACTCAGCACGTCATCATCTCATAACAGACTTAAGTTTCGAGTTTGGTATTTTTCCGTCTATCCATTTTAGCTCTAGACCAGGGTTGCCCAACTCCAGTCCTGGTGGGCCACAGTGGCTGCAGGTTTTCATTCTAACCCTTTTCTTAATTAGTGAACTGTTTTTGCTGCTAATTAACTTCTTTTGAATTCATTTTCTTTGACTTGCTCTTGGAGACTCAGACCCCTTAATTGTTTCTTTTTCCTTAATTAGCAGCCAAACAATAACGAGACACAAAATGAGCCAAAACATCCATCCATCCATCCATCCATCCATTTTCCAACCCGCTGAATCCGAACACAGGGTAACGGGGGTCTGCTGGAGCCAATCCCAGCCAACACAGGGCACAAGGCAGGAACCAATCCTGGGCAGGGTGCCAACCCACCGCAGGACACACACAAACACACCCACACACCAAGCACACACTAGGGCCAAGTTAGAATCGCCAATCCACCTAACCTGCATGTCTTTGGATGGTGGGAGGAAACCAGAGCACCCAGAGGAAACCCACGCAGACACGGGGAGAACATGCAAACTCCACACAGGGAGGACCCGGGAAGCGAACCTGGGTCTCCTAACTGCGAGGCTGAGCCAAAACAGGCCCAGCAAACTGTGACCATCATACAATATCTGAAAATAAAGAAAAGTAAAGGTCTCAGGAATGCTGATCTGCTCTTAAAAAAGAGAAAATCTTTAATTTTGGAAATGTCTGCTATTGCACAATGAGAGCGGCAACAAGCCATGGAATTAAAGAACGGGTTTAATTAACGACAAGACTCAGCGCCTCATTAAGCAGCTGGTTGGAGTGAAATTGGTTGGAGTTTCAGGCCCTGACTTAGCTGGCCTTATGTTGGCTCACTCACTTCACATATCACTTCTGCGTTGGTGCCATTTAAGGAAAGAAATGAAGCAATTCAGAGGAACGACGAAGAAATTCAGGGAAACATTTCTTAAAAACCAAGTCAATTAAACTTAATTCAAAAGAAGTTAATTAGCAGCAAAAACAGTTCACTAATTAAGAAAAGGGCTAGAATGAAAACCTGCAGCCACTGCGGCCCTCCAGGACTGGAGTTGGGCACCCCTGCTCTAGACCATCCTCAAGAAACTTTGACGCACAGACAGGCACAAACCCATCACTGAGATATCAATGTTTTCGGTATCAGGGGATCCTGAAACATCGAGATCTGTTGAAAACCAGAGACTGAAATTTTTGACGAATCTAAAGCTTTCACTCCTCCCCCATAGATAATAGGTTATGGTGGGGGTTGGTGCAAAGCAATAAGGGACTGAATTTTTACCTCACGGCTCTTAGACCCCGTGCTAAAATCCCAGCCTGGTTTGTGTCTGGGGGCAGTTTGCGTGTTCGCTTCACATCAGGTGCTCTGTTTTTCTTCACACATCTGCCTTCATGTTGTGAGTGTGCTGTATAATTAACTTGTGCCCCATTTCATTCTGAGCTGGTTCCTTACCTGCACCCTCTTCTGACAGTACAGGTTGCAGCCCCCCTGCCACTGTGAACTGGATTAAGTGTGCTAAATGGATGTATTGACTGACCACCTTAATGGATTTTATAAATTGGTATTATTTTTGTGAAAACAGTAAATCCCTGTGCCTAACTGCGCACTGTCCAGTTTTGTGGGCAGCGTCCAGTGATGGGCTCTACTAATTATTCTTTCATTCCTTATTAAGCACTCAGTATAAACACAGAAGTGCAGTCATGGCTTATTTTGGAAAATACTGTCAATGAAATGCATCCAGATATGCTTGGCGCCGTGTTCCTTTGCTGGAGTAATAACTTCTGGACACAAATTCTAATGGCATTAAAACCACGGCTAATGCAAAGGTTGTTTCTGCATGATCACACAGCGAACAGATGGTGCTAGCAGATTTGACAGAGCTCTCCAAAATGACTTTGGAGAATTTATTTTTATATACTGCCTTACCTCTAAGAGTTGGCATCAGCTGAGCGGCTTGGCTGGGATTTTTTTCAACTATTAGTGATGCAATAATTACAGCGGCTTTCAGCAGCAATGCATAGACAAGCAAGGTGAGCAATTCGCATTTCAACTAGTTTAATAAAACAACACAGCTAAAAGCCTCATTGCTAAGCTGCCATTCTCTGTCATTTTCAAGGTACACATCTGCAGAAAAGTTAATTTCCAGTCAGTGAAGCTTAGAATTTTTGAAGTTCTAAATATAATAAGATTTGCTCCATACCAAGCATGATTGAGCCATTTTATTGCCATTTTCAGGGAATATGTACCGCTGAGCCATCTATTCATTATTTCTATTATTTTTGGGTATTATTTCAACTGTCACACAATTTCATAAATTAAGTACAAGCTTCAAACATACAGAAACATAAAAGAATGGTGGAAAATATAAATCACTTTGAGAGAGGAAAGTGCAAGCCTTTCCAATTCCTGGGACTGCAAGTTAAATAGCACCCACTGCTGGGTCTGGAAATGTACCTATAGGAATAATCATAATACATTTTCTTTATATAGCGCCTTTCCCCATGGTGGGTCTGTAGTTGACGCTGCACCAGTACTGGGTATGTAAAGGAAATAGCAGCCAGCCTGAGTATGTGCTTGAAATCCTATGGACACACTAGCGGAAGTAACCAGCATTGTTTATCTGTGTAATGGATTATGGTGAGAAAGCAAATATTTCTGTGTTTTCTAAATGTGTGTCATTGCTGGCTGAAATGTAAGTGTCCCATCTGTCATCTGCACAACCTCACTGTCATTCAATCTGCTTTCATGAGCTGAGAATTTTATGTATGATTGGACTAGCTGTGCTCCCCATCTAACACTGGTTTAAGTAATTGACGGCCTCAGCGTTAACATTCTATTGGAATGTATTTCATAATGCACATAGAAATAAAAATGCATTGTATTTGTCTTTCCAACAGATGGTGCATCATAAACCTTTGCAGTAATAAAATGCATTATTTAGCAAGGTGAATGAAAAGCCAAATGCTTGGGGTGCCAACCAAGCAAAACCCTATTTAATTTGACCAAAAAATCAAGAAAACCAACCTTCTCTTTTTTACTAACTAAAGTCGGTTTCATGAGGGAGCAGTGAGGCAGCTATCTTATCTATGGCTTACGTACACATTACAAGCTTCATCGCTCAGTTCCGATTTTTTGCTCATATCATGTTTTCCTATCTTGACTGTTCACATTCTAAATGTACAAGTGACCTGTATCTAACTATAATGACAACGCATATGTCCTCCAGAATGGCATGCGTGCGCACAGTGATACGTTTGTGCACAAGTCATCAGTGTCACCAACAATAAAAAATGCCATACTGTATTTGTGAGATTACTCGTGCATGGTATTAAAACCAACAAAATGGATGCACTAGTAGCTAGTGTATGGATTGTATTTTGCTCTGGAGGATGGCAAACAGTTTGTCAGTTGTACATGATTAGGCCGAGAAGGTGAAAAAAGAGCCAGATGGCTAGGTTTTGCTGTTTTCACAGCTATTGCTGGCACTGCTGCACCAAGAGATGTGTGGGTATACGAGAAGGGATGCAGCAATGGTGGGAATGTGACTGCTGTCACAGCTATAGCTCTCCTCCATTGATGTGTTGAAGCACTACTGAAAACACATGAATTGCCATCCGACTGTTCTCATTCATACCTTATGACTGCAAATTGGATACGTATCCAATCCTGGATCACATATGAAAGTGACTCAAATCTGATTTGAAAAGATTGGATTTCTGTGTATATACTGCCCAGAAACCATCAGATTTGTGCCACATTAAGACAAAATCACTTCAGTTTAGTATTGTGAACTTAACCTGTAGAACCAGAATGCAAAAGAGCATAGCCCTTTATACCATTCTTATCTATAAAACTTTAGAGCGGTGTCCCCATAAATAATAATGCACAGCTAAACAAAGGTGTGGCTGCCAGAAGATGTAGGCTCCCTCCAGCTCTCGCATCTCTTTTGCCCCTTTAATGTGATTTTTCTCTAAGCAATATGTGCATAGTTTGAATTCCAATTTTTAATTCTTATTATGTGACTGGTTAGGAGAATTATCAGCTCTTTTCTAACCACGTCGCTGGCCTTCTGTAAAAAAGGTGACCCTCTCATTCTTGAGCTTGCAAAATCTACCAGCTGCCGTGTGTGCAATGTTTAGCTAAGCAAAACTAACAGATGCTCCACTGTGCCTCGCAGACGGTAATCCACGAGGAGTAATTATGCATTTCATTGCCTTTCTGTTTTTCTGTTCCTGATTTCCATGTACGACGACATGCTTCTGGTGTTAATACTCTCCTAGTTATCAGTAACCTGTCCAGTAGGGTTCATCTTTGACATGTTATTGCTGTCTTAATCCTCTGTAAAGAGAGACACTCACTTACTCGCTCACTCACTGCAAAAAATCTATTTTGTTGGCTTCCTGAGATCTTGTTTGTTTCACTTTTGGACTTGGTTTTTCTTGTTATTTACATTTTCACCATTTTTGACAATATTTTGTGTTTGGATTTTTGTAAGGTTGTCCCTATTTTGTGAATGTTGCTGCATGGCTGTGCCCATATTGTTCTTGGTTGCTATGCTCAGTGCCGGTCACATGACATTATGTCATCAGTGCCCACCTATACAAGATGGTGGTGTGCTGTACTAAATATGCAAGGTTTCAAATTCACTTCACCTTGCAAACTTTTAGAACAGTGGAATCTAAAAGGCATTTGAGAGAAGATTATAGTGTGAGGACCTTTGTTTTTGTGTGTAGACCTCAAACTTCATATTGTGTTTTGTTTTTCCGTATTGGTATTCTAACCTCTGGCTGTTTAAACAACTGGATTTCTGTCTGCATCCAATATGCAACAGTCTAGCTTCAGGTTTTTTTTTCTTTCCCCTCAGGACTTTATTTCTAGACATTGAAACCAAACGCTCACTCACTCACTCACTCACTCACTCACTCACTCACTCACTCACTCACTCACTCACTCACTCACTCACTCACTCACTCACTCACTCACTCAATGACTCTCATAATTCCTCACTCACTCACTCACTCACTCACTCACTCACTCACTCACTCACTCACTCACTCACTCACTCACTCACTCACTCACTCACATAATTCTTCACTCACTCACATAATTCTTCACTCACTCACTCACTCACTCACTCACTCACTCACTCACTCACTCACTCACTCACTCTCATAATTCTTCGCTCACTCACTCACTCACTCACTCACTCACTCACTCACTCACTCACTCACTCACTCACTCACTCACTCACTCACTCACATAATTCTTCACTCACTCACATAATTCTTCACTCACTCACTCACTCACTCACTCACTCACTCACTCACTCACTCACTCACTCACTCACTCACTCACTCACTCACTCGCTTACTCTCATAATTCTTCACTCACTCACTCACTCACTCACTCACTCACTCACTCACTCACTCACTCACTGACTCACTCACTCACTCACTCACTGACTCACTCACTCACTCACTGACTCTCATAATTCTTCACTCACTCACTCACTCACTCACTCACTCACTCACTCACTCACTCACTCACTCACTCACTCACTCACTCACTCGCTTACTCTCATAATTCTTCACTCACTCACTCACTCACTCACTCACTCACTCACTCACTCACTCACTCACTCACTCACTCACTCTCATAATTCTTCACTCACTCACTCACTCACTCACTCACTCACTCACTCACTCACTCACTCACTCACTCACTCGCTTACTCTCATAATTCTTCACTCACTCACTCACTCACTCACTCACTCACTCACTCACTCACTCACTCACTCACTCACTCACTCACTGACTCACTCACTCACTCACTGACTCTCATAATTCTTCACTCACTCACTCACTCACTCACTCACTCACTCACTCACTCACTCACTCACTCACTCGCTTACTCTCATAATTCTTCACTCACTCACTCACTCACTCACTCACTCACTCACTCACTCACTCACTCACTCACTCACTCACTGACTCTCATAATTCTTCACTCACTCACTCACTCACTCACTCACTCACTCACTCACTCACTCACTCACTCACTCACTGACTCTCATAATTCTTCACTCACTCACTCACTCACTCACTCACTCACTCACTCACTCACTCACTCACTCACTCACATAATTCTTCACTCACTCACTCACTCACTCACTCACTCACTCACTCACTCACTCACTCACTGCAGTCCCAGAACAGTACTTTGTTTGCGCTTAGTGGTTGGTCAGGGGAGTGAATGTCTTATTTTTGCTATTGCTTATTCCCTGGATTTACTGCCTTTTTGATACTATATTTAATAGGTTCTAAAACTATGAGAAGCAACACATTTTTGGTTCCTGAATTTGTGTCGTGCAGAGTCGTGAATCACAATAGTACTCGATCGTAAAAAGAGTTGCTTACGGTTTGTGTAGTGTCTTGTGATGTGTCGCCGTTGGAAGCTTAGCCAAATCCCATTTCTCAAGTCGGTGATTCTCTAATGGGGAAGGGAAGGCGATCGGCAGCAATTCTAAAACAGGGAAGAGGGATGACTGTTGGCAGCGACTGTGGGCCTCAAAATCACAGAAAAGGCTAAATTGGGTCTCCAGAAAAACAAGTTTAAAAACCACAGATACATTGTTGTTTTTGTTTTATGCTTTCTTTCATATTGGGATTTTGTTTGCTTAGGATTACATTCTTTGCAATTTCTTTGTACCTCATTTTTGCTTTTTCGAGTTTTTCTTTATTTTATGGATATTTTCTGAATAAATTTAATTTTGATGAGATAGATTTTGTTGCCTTTCTCTGTAGATGCCAGGGGTAAGGGTTTTCCCTCCCTAGTGGGGCATTTTGAGAGTATTTGGGACATTTGAAAATATATTTTAGAAGGTTAAGATTTAATTGCCTTTTAGCCTGGTGTAGGCCCAGTTCAGCCAGTCAAGTAGAAGCTAGGCTGCCTATTAGTGCACCTTCTCTGGGCAGGCTAGTGGGATTCTAGCATGCTTCCCTGGAAGGCCTCACACCTTTTTGGCTATTTCAGGTGAGTGAATCGCAACATCCACTCACTCACTCACTCACTCCCTCACTCTTACTTGCTCTTAATTCCACGCTTGCTTGCTCACTCACTCCCTAGGCCCTTGCTTCACTTCACCTAACTGTGTGTTAATAATCCTTTGCTCAGCAATGTGACTATTTTTCATGTGCTCCCAACTAATGACTTAGCTCATCAACGACTGTCCAATGTTAAATCTGAGCTTAACTACAATTTCTCTAACAGTTTTTTGTCTGCAATTCTAACTATAAGCTTTCACAAATATTCTCTTCCTTGCCACCAGAAAAACGAACTTGTTTTCTGATAGCTCATACAATCTCTGTATGAACTTACCCATGGCTTCACCTTGCTTTTGCGTACATTGATGAAACTGTGCTCTTCTGTGAATTATATTAGCTTTTGTTAATCGTTTCTAGCACTTTTACATATTTATTTTTGTCTTCCTCCTCTTCAAATGTGACTGTATTTCTTGTTCAGCCTCTTTTCCCTAAAATGTGCATCAGTATGCTAACCTTCACCTCTCTGTTCTCCTTGTTCAAATATCTCCCAGACTGTTGGCGCCAGTCCAGCCACTGTTCCGGTCGACTGAAGTCAAAGGATTCTGGAGGATTAAACTTTGCTATCCTTGCTTTACTTCTGACACCAGTGTGTGAAATACCCTGTGGTAACTGAGGGGCCCTGTAAGTGCTCAAGTGTTGGCTAACCACTGAAATCTTACTCTGATACTATGGACTATACAAAGAATTAACCATCAAGAATACTATCACTTAGGGTAAACGTTAAGTAGGTGAATCACATTGTGAAAACAGAATAGACAATGGCAACATAAACAGGATGGGGTCTTTTTGGAGCACCCTATCTAACAGCAGTAAAAAAAAACTTAAAGTAAGGAGTACTAAGTTCCTTCAGTAAAACAAAGGCTTCAAGTGAATGGCTTCTGCAGAGGTGTAACTTCTGCCTGTGTCCATTCTTTTATTTGATTTGGGTTAGAAGAAGTGGGACTTCCAAAGCACACCAGAAATGAGCTCATTCGTCTTGTGTAGGATCATCTTCCACTATGGGTTGGAAGGAGGAATAGAGGTTAGTGACCGGGTCTCATCTAAAGCCATTCCCTGTTTCACTTTTTGTGCAGAGCCTCAAGCACACTCCTGTAACGTGTGCACATGGCAATGAATGTGGACTCTACAAATAAAATCCATTCTGCTTGTATTGAAGTTAAAGAAATGTATAAATCGATTTTAAATTTATGATATGCTGCTGCCACCACAAACTTGAGTGCTGGCTCATCTCAACTGCCTGTTAGACAAACTGTGAACTTTGGAGAAGTCACAGGGAGAATCAAGAGGATCTGGAGGCTTTATGTCTGTATCACCCTAAAATTAAAGAGACACCAAGAAATGTTAAGTGGGGCATTTTAAATATTCCAAAAGTCAGCTAGTAGCACTGCCATCATTAGCACATAAGAACCTCTGTTGACACCTTATTGGAGGAGCAGCTTGTCTGAAGATTGAAAGGGTGAAGAGCCAGCGAGAGGGTAAAAGTAGAGTGGAGAGGATTCAGAAATGGCTTGTCCCCATATAAAAAGGAATGTTCGATTTGCTTTTGAATTAGATGAATGAACTATCATTGTGACCTCTCGTGGTGACATATAGTGTGTTCTATTACTGTGGCATTTTAGGTATTGTGGAGGAGAGCAGAGAACAAAATTGAATTCTTATTCCCAAGGCTATTTTAACGCAGAATGGATTTTAATTGATACCATCAGATGGAGTGGAATGAGCCAGGACATCAATGTGAATGAGCAATGGTTTAAAAGCAGGAACATTACAATTAAAAAGAAAATGTGTGATTGAGATTGGAAATTGTCAATATTACTGTCTAGGGAGATAAGTTACATCATTCTGATGATTCCTCCCTCTGCAGATTGAGATTCGGCAACAGAAATGATTTACTCTGTCACAAATACTCTAAATTATGAATCGTGCTGAATATGGTAACTTCACCCCCAGGGCTTTGGAAGGAATAATGAAAAACTTCCATCAGTATGTGTGATGTTACATTCGCTGATACCACAAGCTGAACCTGCTTGATTTAAATGTTAAATGCCTCTAATTGTAAGCTTGTGGCACAACTGGGCAGATCTGACCACAATCTCACTCCCATCTTCAAGCCTGTTATTAGATGGCAACACATCTCTTTTTCTGTTTTTTATAATATTTCTGTCTTTCCTGAGCTTCACATGAAGTATTTATTGACCCTTGGGGACAAATTATCTATCTATCTATCTATCTATCTATCTATCTATCTATCTATCTATCTATCTATCTATCTATCTATCTATCTATCTATCTATCTATCTATCTATCGATCTATCTATCTATCTATCGATTGCACTGACATCGGTCATTATGAAGTGCTTCGAGCAACTGGTCAAAGGTTACATCTGCTCCTCCCTTCCCGACACGCTGGATCCTCTCCAATTTGCTTACAGAGCAAACAGATCTACAAAGGATGCCATTGCCCTAACAATAAACACTGCCCTCACTCACCTGGAAAGAGGAAATACATATGTAAGAATGCTGTTCATAGATTACAGCTCGGCATTCAACACCATCATCCCCTCAAAACTCGTCTTGAAGCTTGACGACCTTGGGTTGGGGACGACCATCTGCAGATGGATTTTCTCTTTCCTCACAAACAGGCCCCAGGTGGTGAGAGTCGGCAAACACATGTCCTCATCACTCATTTTAAACACAAGAGCGCCACAGGACTGTGTGCTTAGCCCCCTCTTGTATTCCTTGTTCACCCACGACTGTGTTGTAAAACACGGCACGAACACCATCATCAAGTTTGCAGACGACACAACCATCATAGGCCTTATCACTGACAACGATGAGATGGCCTACAGAGAGGAGGTGCTAGCATTGAGTAATTGGTGCCTGGATAACAACTTGTCTCTTAACGTCAGCAAAACCAAGGAGATGATCGTGGACTATCAGAAACAGCAAGGCAGAGAACACCAGGCCATCTACATCAGCGACGTAGAAGTTGAAAGGGTTAACAGCTTCAAGTTCCTCGGAGTAAAGATCACCGAGGATCTCTCGTGGACACTGTGGTTAAGAAAGCTCGCCAGCTGCTCTACTTCCTGAGGAGACTGAGGAAGTTTGGCATGAATGCCAACATCACCTCAAACTTTTACAGGAGTGTGGTCGAGAGTCTGCTGACGGGCTGCATTACTGTCTGGTATGGGAGCTGCTCTGTCAGCAGCCGGAAATCACTACAGAGAGTGGTGAAGGCAGCAGAGCACATCACGGGCAAGAGTCTCCCTGTCATTGAAGACATTTACCTCCATCGGTGCTTGCGTAAGACAAGCAGCTTCATAAAGGACCACAGCCATCCATCACACCAGCTGTTCTCCTTATTACCATCTGGCAGACGATACAGGAGTCTGGCTGCTTGGACTACAAGACTTAAGAACAGTTTTTACCACCAGGCCATTCAACTCCTCAACATTATACCTACATTGTATTACATCTACATTGCACTACTCTCACACAAACTGTACCTGCACACACTCTGAATACTGACTGGAACATGCACCTGCACTTTATGGAATATGCATCTGTACTTATAAAACATTATCTGTGCAATAGCTGTCATTTGTACTTGCTGCTCATTCAACTCATATTGTTCTATAACTTCTTTTAAAACGTACACATTTTATTTCATATGGCTTGTCTATTTTTAACTTGTAATTTATTTTTTTTTAAATTTTTTTTTTAGCTTTATTGGATCTAGGCTGAGTGACTTGTTTTTCTCGTCATACACATTTCATTGTATGTTGACCCTGTGTTAACCTATATATGACAAATAAAACTAAACCTATCTATCTATCTATCTATCTATCTATCTATCTATCTATCTATCTATCTATCTATCTATCTATCTATCTATCTATCTATCTATCTATCTATCTATCTATCTATCTATCTATCTATCTATCTATCTATCTATCTATCTATTGTTTAATCTGAAATATTAACTGGTGCACAATTAATAGTAATGGAAAATTAGAAGTTCGAAGATGAACTTTGCAGTCAATGAGTAAATTCCTAAACTAAGCGTCTTTCTTCATTTGGCCTCATTTGAATTAATGATCCAAGGTGGCTGGGACCAACTATAATGGCCCCTTTCTTTAATATTCTCATTTTAATTTATTGTTGTTTTGTAACATTCTTGTTAAAATACACGTTTTTATTTTTTGGGGCATTCCTGAAGCTTTAAAAACAAGTTATACATATTTTCTTTTTTTTTTTCGACAGAGGATCTATTTCTGTTTTTTGTCATTTGAAAATTTAGAATGTATTAATGTTACTTCCAACATCATTTTGTTTTTTCACTGGTCACCACCATTAAGAGGGGTTCTTGTTGTTTCTTACCATAGTAACACATCCCACAATGCATTGAGATGATGTAATGATGTCAACATTGGCATGGCTATATAAAGGCCACCTTTGATAGCTCTCCAGGTTACCTGAGACTGAATTTATTTGTGAACTATGTTCTTTTTTGTGTACATTTTTAGGATTAGACTTTTGCTCTGTACATTGACTTTGATTTTTGGGTTAGCGTTTCTGGTTTTGTCATTCCTCTCTTTGATCTCTGGTTTTGATCTTTGCTATGTTCGTATTGACCTCATCTTTTTTACTGGTTGTTCCTGAAAATGTTTCTGGCTTTCATTCAGCACAGTACAATGTTCATTTCCTTCTTGCTCGTAACTTTCATTTAACTTTCTCCTACATTTTCTTGAACAATACAATAGAGTATGCCTAGCACTCCAATGTCAATGTGAAATGATCTGAAATACAGACAGTTTTTTTTAATGTCCACATGTCTTCTATCACACTTGACAAGGTAATTTTCTTGTCATCTGCATTTTTGGAAATTTGTAACATCTTCCAATCAGCTTTTTAGGAGTACAAAACCCTGGAGTCTTTCTGACAAGCCTTCTGGGTTAACCAATAGCCCCTCACAAGAGTACCTCTTGAAAAAAAATGGGCCTGTTACCTCAGAAGCCATTTGCAGTTCATTTCACACAAAAAATAAGACACCCAAAAGAAACATGCTTCTCCGCACCAAGAGCTTTTTCTCAGTTTCTTAATGTCCCATCAGGTTTTGCTGAGCTTAATCTCCTCAAATTGTGCTCCATTATTCTTTGACACAGATTCAGAATTATGATTACCTGTCCAAACCCCAGGATTTTGAACGCCCTCTGCCTTCACGCTCTGTTGCATTTCCTGGAAGAAATTCAGCAGCTAGAAAGAGTCTGAGGGTGATTTTATTTTTCTGGCCTGTCAGAGGGTTGACGAAGGCATAAAACCTAGAATGGCTGTAGAAAACAAGCTGCACCTAGCACATGGGAAAATGCCAAAGAGGGAGAAACTGCGTTGTGAGTTCATGAAGCAGAGTGTGAATAAAGAAGTGGAAAACTACAGAGAGAAAAAGCCATAAGGTGGCTAGGAGAGCAAGGAGCGCAGCTAAGGGACATGGCCGAATAGAGGTGACTTCCCTGTTAAACCAATTACTGCTAAGGAGAGCTGCTCAGGGAACATGAAAAATGGACCCCCTTTAAAAGGAAGCTTCTTAGTTTGCACTGCCAGATTGATGAATGCATTTTGATTTGGACATGGCCTTACCTCATCTCTCAAACCTGACACAGATTCAGGGCCAGTACTTCTGAAGACCGAAGGTTTTTACTATAAAAATTACAAAGGGCAGGACAATGGAGTGTAAGAGCCATTCAGTGCAAAACAGTCAAACAACGTCTGTCCAGTACGGCCCTGAATTAACACTTGAAAGCAACCCTGACTACAAGAGGGAGAAGCTGACCTGCTGTTTTCTCCTTTCCACTTTTAGTTCTCACTCTTTTCAAGTATCCAGTGTCTTTGTCTCAGAATTACAAGTTTAATGTGCAAATGTGAGCCATCTGTATCCTTTGTGGGGTTTACTTTGACATCCAGGTGTTATGGTCAAGCAACACTTCCTCCCCAAGCTTATGTTAAAATTGCATCTTTTTGTTCACTTTTTATTATCGTTCACTGTTTTCCATTTTTTTTAATAGAATTGTTCTGTTTATTTATTATCTAACTAGCTGTGTAAGCCCGTGCTGTAAAAAGCCTGGGGTCCTAGAAACTATTGAAATCATCAGAAAAAAAAAATTAAATGTAGAGATGTAATTGAAAAGGAACTACTCTGGGCATGTCTCTCCGAGGAGGTTTCGTTTTGCCGATGAGCTTCACTCGCTTGTGCATTAGCAGCGGGAGGAAAAGTAAAAGGGATACCGTTTTGCCGATGTGCTTGCCACAATTCTATAATAGTGGATAAATGAGTGACTCTCTCTTTGGATGTTTCGTTTTCCTGACATGCTGGCCTCGCTTGTGCATTAGCGGCGAGAGGAAAAGTAAAACGGATACTGTTTTGCCGATGTGGTCGCTTCTCTTCTGTATTAGCGACTAAGCGAGTGACTCTTTCTTCAGAGGTTTTGTTTTGCTGACGTGTTCGCCTCACTTGTGCATTATCGGCTAAGTGCCTTTGTCTTTCTTCGTAGGTTTTGTTTTGCTGATGTGCTCGCCTCTCTTCTGTATTAGCGACTAAGCGAGTGACTCTTTCTTCTGAGGTTTTGTTTTGCCAACGTTTTCGCCTCACTTGTGCATTATTGGCTAAGTGACTTTGTCTTTCTTCAGAGGTTTTGTTTTGCTGACGTGCTCGCCTCGCTTGTGCATTATTGGCTAAGTGCCTTTGTCTTTCTTCAGAGGTTTTGTTTTGCTGATGTGCTTGCCTTTCTTCTGTATTAGCGACTAAGCGAGTGATTCTTTCTTCAGAGGTTTTGTTTTGCTGACGTGCTCGCCTCACTTGTGCATTATCGGCTAAGTGACTTTGTCTTTCTTCGGAGGTTTCATTTTGCCGACGTGCTGGCCTCCTTTGCATAGCCTCAGAGGTGTAGCCCTTACCCTGACTCAACCTCTCACTTCCGCACAGGACAGACACACACACTTCCACGCATAAACATTTATATATAAGATTATGTATTATCTGCTAATCTTATTCTTTTTAGTTATTATGTACACATTTTGTGTGCTTTGCAGCTCAATTATGTTCCTTGTATTTTATTCGTGGGGCCATCTGTCTATCACCTCTAAGGGACCTCCCCCAACCTTATACAGGCAGGCCTGAACTTGAAGTCTGAGGCAGTTCATTTTGGATGTGCACTGGTGGATTTTGGTGGGATATGTGAGTTTTGCAATTTCTTTGACTTTGATCTGTGGCTCTCGACTAATTTTTGCTTCTGTTACTTGTATTTTCTTATGGATTTCATATTGGGACTCGTTTGCTTTACCACTTACCACTTCTTTTTGGCACCTGCAAACTATTTTGTTGCATTTTTTCTTAGATCTCCTTGTTTTGTAATGTTTCTTCATTGCCTGATAAGCCAGTGGCTGATAGTGTGCTTCTTCCTTGTAGGATATTTTGGGTGTTTTTCAAGACATTTCATAGTACATCGTTTGAACTTGAATTTTGAAGCACATTTTGGCCTGGTGTAGGCGGGAGCCAGCCACTGTAGTGGAAGCCAGGCTGCCTTCTGTTGCAGTTTCTCTGGGCAGGTGCCTGCTTCCCTGACTGTTTTTGAAGGCCTCACACTAATTTGGCTAATTTGTGAGATAAATCACAGGGTGGTCCTGCCTCCTGGGGAACCACTCACAAAACACAAGGAAAATTAGGACATTTAAAGTTAAAGTACATTATTAATATATAAATAAAATATAAATATAACAGAAAAATCCTCAAATTATGATTAATAAAAATTTAAAAAATAACAAAACACAAACATACACTGATATATAACACAATTAAATAAATAATCAAGAAGTTACAAAATAATGGCTTTCTTACAAAACAAAAACACACAAAATCTCATTTCTGGGATAATAATTAATTAAATTATCTAGAAGTCACAAAACAGCAGCGACCATACAAACAACACGATGGAAAAGTCTGAATTAGAGTACGCTGTTCAAATTTGTGGTGTTCATAACAAATCACTTCATGATGTAGAAGTATTTACAAAGTAAGACTAGTTGTGTCAGATGTCTGAAATATTCAAATGTGTGCTTTAATTTCGATATTTCAGATCTAAATATTCTCAATTGCTATCGAAATTTGTAATTTCTCACCCTCTGATAGTGGCCCATAGAGGGCTAGATCCCAAATAATGCATCAGAAATAAAAACAAAACAAAACGTCATATTCATAATCACGGACCTTGAGATAGTCTTAAATAATTCTTTACATGCTTGCATTTGAAATTTGTCATTATTTATTCTAATGGGAGTGCCTTTATTAGCAAGCCCCTATTTTGTTTAACTTGTGTGGAAAAGAGTAACTCTGACCCCTCGTATCCCATTAGAGGGTGAGTTTGTGGGTTTGGTTGATGTGGTATGTAGATCTTGAAGTCTTTTTGATTGTTTCTGTTGTAGACAACTATTGGTGGATGGCATGGTGGCACAGTGGTAGCGCTGTTGCCTCACAATAAGGAGACCAGAGTCTATGTCCCAGGTCCTAAATGTGTGGAGTCTGTATATTCTCCCTGTTTCCTCCTAGTGCCGCTGGTTTCCTCCTAATGTCTAAAGACTTGCAGGTTAGGTGAACTGGCAATGCTAAATTGGCTTTAGTGTGTTTATGCATGTTTGTGTGTGTGTGTGTGTTCACCCTGCGATGGACTGGTACTCTGTTTGGTTGTTTCCACCTTACTCCCTATGCTAGGTGGGATAGGACCCTGGTTTGCATTAAGCGAATTAGAAAATGGCACGACATGACATCTATTTGTTTGCTCTTTACCATAAGAGGCTGGGAGTGTGCACTGATGCAGTGTTTTGCTGCAGCCGCCACATGACGAACCACCTCAGGATCCCAAATTAGGACCTGAGCTCAGCCGTACAACGGGTGACACCTCAGCACCATACTAGTTTGAAGTTGGAGTGAAACAGTGGGAGGATTATTTAAAGCGGCTGGGGTGCCAAACCTGACACCAACCCCTGAGTATTCTCTTCAGGTTTACCATAAGGTTGTGCAGCAAAAAAGGTCCAAATTGATCTAAAAATGATTATTTTTTGCATCTAGAGGGACAAAATATGGTGATAACTCCAAAAATCTTAATGTCTCGCATAACTAGATGTCAAGACGAAGTGAGCGGTATTTCATATACTGTATGGGGGTTTTCTCATACTGGTAAGTAAGGAGGCACCAGGCAAAAAAAGAAAAACAACAACACAAAACTGAAGTGATTTTGAAGTTTTCTTAAGTAATTTTTATGAAGACAAAATAGCATTGCCTGGACAATGATTTAATAATCAAGAAGTTACAAAATTGTGGCTACCATACCAAAAAAATAAAAAACACAGCACCCTTGCCAAATGGCATTGTCTGAATAATAAATAAACAATGAAGAAGAGATAATAGTACAAATATTCTAAACATAAATTGATTTGAGTAAGGGAAGTCAAAAACCTAAATTTATGACATCACTGGCTTAATAAAAATGTAAAAAAAAAAATTCAAACAAAAAAACATGCTTGTGGGCAAAAATTACGGATACTGGGAAAATACCATTCAAACACTTTGGGGGCCATATGCAAGACCTCTGAAATCAGCTTTCCCTCATGTGAGACACTCTTCAGTTTATTTTTTCCACTGCACTTCTAGATGTGGACCACTAAGAATTCCTAATAGGGGGGCATCATTCTATGCTAGTTTCGAGTCGGACCCCTGGCAGTTTCCTGTGACTCTAAACACTTAACTGAAGTTCTCCTTTTTGCATTCTGATACTTTGTCTCCAACACTTAGGAGTTTTTAAACACCTCTTGATCACACACAAGGCCTCCCTCTGGATTCTGGGCACACACACGAGTGGGTATTGAGTAATCATCCTGCCCACGGTGTGTTCTTGCATTATTATTTTCCGGGACAGGCACTGAAGTCTCAGGACACTGAACTGGGTCAAGAATTGAATGGATAGACTTGTACACAAGCTGAAGTATTAGTCTATGAGTAGTTTCGTATGTGTTATTGATGCCACATACTATAAATCATTTAACAGTGCTTAATAAAACATTGAGAGAACACATGTAGCTGTCCACAGAGGATACGGTATGAAAAACAGACTTTGAATCCTGATGGTGTAGCGTTCGGTGATGTGGCCTAACAGCTGCACAGTCCTGGGTTGAAATCTCAGAGTTTGCAGATTCTCCTCCTGTCCTTATGGACATTTCTGTGACACTCCGAAAACATTCCTGCTTGGTTCTTTGAAGCCTTTAAATTGATGTGCTGTGAGGGAGGGTGCTCTGTGATGGACTGTCTTTTTGTCCAAGATTGGTTTAAAAACACAGAGCAATGGTGAAACTAGAAACAAGTAACACACTCAAGTTACTGCATTACACATTTCTGAAAGTTAATTTCCACCCTAAACTTAGGTGCTAATTACATTTGTAATGAAATTACTTTATTTTTGCAGTTTGAGTTACTTGTGAAGAAATGTTGAGAAATTTGGAATTTGTCCAGAGTGTATTTGTTGCTATGATGGTACAGCGCTTGGCCATACTGCTGCACACTTCAGGGGGCACAGCCTGGTCACTAAGGGTGTACAGCTTGTATTTTATACAACTGTGGGTTTGTAAGCTTCTTCCAGTTCCTTCTGTTTTCTAGCACATGTCATTGATTTGACAATTCTGTACTCTGGCACCAGGGTGGTGATTGTTTCTGGATTAACTAACTAACAAGGCATAGAACTACATGTCCTTGTAGCCCACAGCTAGTGAGCTCAGATGTGTTTGACTGCTCCGTATAAATGGAAGTCTAGTGGGAAATGCAATAGCAGGCACCTAAAGGTGGTGTGTCCTGAGAGGTGCTAAATAGGTCAAGGACATCTGAAATGGTCAATGTGATTGCAGAAAGTACCCAGGAAGATTAGTCTTTAGATTAGTGACTAACCAAGCTGAAAATAAAAAGGATTTGGAGCCCTGTACTGGTTTGTGACTTGAGAAAGGGGCTTTATACTACTTACAGGGATATGCTGTATGTCGTCTCGTTGAATACATCAAAATGATGCCTATGGAAGGTGCTATATGAAGACAGAATGGTTCTGTTCAGAAGTCTCAGAAACTTGCTACTGTAAAAAAGCAAGAAAAAGTGAAATGGAAAAAAATGTTCTGTACTAACAATTCAAATATGATTTCATGTGAGCAGGCATACCTTAACAGCTCTGAAATGTCAGGTCCATATTTAAAAGACTCTGGGGAGCTACTTTTGACCCCACCACGAGGTCACTTGTTCACTCTGTGCGAATTAATATTTCTAATATTCCCCTTATCGGTGTCCATGTCTGCTCCTGTGTACTTAGTGGAGAAAATATGTCATCTGACATCCGGCTTACTCTTTTATTATTTACACACTTCTGCTGTATGTCCGTATGGTCTCCATTTCTGTGTGTTGATGAGATTTAACTCCTTCAAACTTCTCTTATAGCTCCAGCTCCGAGTTTAGTAATCACTATCAATTTTCTCTAGACTTACTCTAGTGCTGTTGTGTCCTACTTACAGTTGAAAGACCAAATCCATAAACAGTATTTTAGATGTGGCCTCATGACTAAATTATACTTTGTGAGGAAGAGACTGGGTCGGACAAAGCGTTTTTTTTTATTTTTATTTTTCATTTTTATTGATTTTACTAAAATCAAATAACATTCCATACAAGCAAATCAAGTTTAACAAAACTAGGTTTGAAACCAATCAACTCCCACCCATGAAAAAGAGAGCTAGGCCAGCAGAGTAAAACTTTAATAATAGTAAAAATATGTAAATAAATAAATGAATAAAAATAAATAGAATAAAAAAAAGGGGAGAGAATCCACTTCCTCAATTTAAATGCTAAAATGTTATTGATTAGATCCTGCCAAGTTTTGAAAATGTTTTGCACAGATCCACTAAGTGAGAATTTGATTTTTTCCAATTTCAAATAAAATACAACATCAGTTACCCTCTGACTTAAAAGAGGTGAGTTAGGATTCTTCCAGTTGAGCAACAGTTGAGTAAAGGCAGTTACCGTTTGTTTGTCCTTCTCCACTTTAAGTTAATCTGGAAGCCCACAAAACACAGCTGTTAATGGATTAGGAGGGATTGTGACACTAAGGTAGTCTGATAGGCATTTGAAGATTTTGGTCCAAAATGTTGTTTATTTAGTCCACACCCAAAACACGTGGCCCAGTGAGGCTAGAGCTCGATTGCAATGTTCACAGGTTGGATCTTGCCCTGGAATCATTTTGGACAATTTTAAAGGAGACAGATGTGCTTGATATATCATTTTAAGTTGAATAATTGAATGCTTTGTGTATATGGAGCTTGAGTGAATTCTGCGCATTGCTGCCTTCCCCTCCTTTTATGAGATGTTGAGTGAAAGATCCTTTTCCCGCTGTACCGAACCAAGCATTTTAAAGTAGAACACGAGCTGGGCTCCTTGCTTGCCCTGGTGGATTGTGGTTTGGCAGTACTGACCTTTTCAGTACCACTAGACTACATTCTGCAGTAATGATTAGGTTTGGGGGATTGTCTGACCCTTTAAGAAATTCACGATTGCAGAAATACCTGGGGTTGCTCAGTGAGTGCTATCTGCATACTCCAGGAGTCCTTTTACTGAGTGGGCTGTTCTCAGAAGTGGTTTTTGGACAAGACTTCTGGTCATATGGCAGATGTATTTGAAAGAGTTTAGTTTGGGATTGATAAGTGGTCCAACTGGAGAGAAGAAGAGAGGACAGAGAGGATGGAGAAGGAACAGAAACAGTAGAGATATGGCATCATGGGAACAGAAAGAACCCCATAAATTAGATAGGACACAACTCTGAGCAGAGATGTTTGTTGTGTTTTCATTTTTTATCGGTACTGTAATTCCAAGAGCGTATATTATACTATTCATAATTTACCTTATAATAAATTCATTTTTTTTAGTTACCCCAGCTTCTTTGCTTTTTTTTTGGTTCACAGTTTGCTCAATATCACCCTCTTCTGGACATAACAGTTTAATTTAATGGCAGTATGACTTTTACAAAGATTTTCAGGTGTAGTCTTCATTTACCTAAAGTTAAGCTATTCACTGCAAGATAGTCGTAGTATGTGCCATTTACGATACAGTTGTGTTGCGTGACTTAGCCATGGTGGTCTTCACATTTCCTACAGTGCTCTCTGTAATCACCAGTGGTTTGATCAAGCCGGGATTAAGACCCTCACAGGCCTCTGTGTGACGGAATAAATAGAACTCCTTAACAGAGAGCTGATCATACTTTTAACAATGCAACACGTGGATCCGAGGTCGTTTCCTGCTGTGAGGTGATTAGCACGTATGCTCTCAACCCTCCTTGGTGATTTCAGTGTGTGGATACTTGAACATTTCATTAAGTGCCCCCTTGGCATTTTTGGCAGGTGAATACTTGATGGTTACATCAAGCCAGGATGGGTTGAGGGTCCTCCTTTGTGATTTTAGTGCATAATGGACATGCGTCCAGAACACCCTGTTGGTATATCCACCCCTGGGTTTGATTTTCTTGTATTTAACTTTAAGACGTAATGGTAAGCTCTTGTGTCTCTGAGAGTTAACAGCCAATGAGCACTCAGCTGGAAGTACAAAGCATACCATGACCACAAACAGTGGAGAACTGTACTGGCAGCACTGGGTAGTAGAAGATTTAAATGATAAGGGAATTGGGAAAAGTTACAAATTTAATATACCCAGTCATGAAGATGTGAAATAAATAAAGAAAGCTCAAGACATCAATCAAACATCAAAGTCGAGATACAGTGTGGGATTTTGTATTCAAAAGAAGACATATAACCAGAGTCAGATTAAGCTGACATAAAATGAAGTCAAGTAACAGAAGAAGAATTTGTAATCAGAATAAACTAATGGGAATGATCACCAGACGTTCTCCTTAGGAAGAATATGAAATCTAAGGCAATCGTGGAATACAGATGCTGATCTTTGTATAGCTGCAATGCTTATGTTATGCATCCCATAATCCTGATCATCTCGCCTGTAAACTGCATACCAACTATCAACAAAAATGGCAGCCATAAGAAAACAATAGGGAAGAATGTAGTTCAGTTTCAGCATTGACTAAAAGGCTTTGAAAGAAAAATTTAAAAATGGCATAAAAATGATTTTCAAAAAAATTGAGAAGGCTAAAGAACAGAAAAAAAATTTAAATCGCCAGCCAAATCATGATAAAAACACTGGTAGAGAATCTTCTTCTAATCACAAAGGGTAACAGCTGCTTGTTCTCCATTTTGTTAGCTTACTTTTGTGCAGTGATCCTCTTCTTCTTCTCTGGTGGGCTCCACATTGGCCTTCAAAATGAGGTGACATCGTGGTACTTTATGTACGTAATACGAGATTTGAAGCTGTGATGGAATGTTGTGAGGGAATAATGTGATTAGTTATCTGCTGCAAACCAAAACAGCATAATTTAACACCCTCAGAAACAATGATTTTTAGTAGCAGTAGTCAGCAAATTGGACATGCTGTCCAAACAGAAGTCGAATCGAGCCCCATAGTAAATATAACACATATGAACAGCATATTACAAGGAAGAACCTGAGGGAGAGTGGAGTACTGTGGAATAAGGACAGTTATGGTCAAGTTGACAGAAGTGCTAAAGAGTAGTGATGAGTCTTTAAGGGAGATCTGAAAGGGTCAGCCAAGAGATCCTCATGGAAGGCCCCAAGAGTAAGAGCCGTCAAAAACTGCGTGAATTCTCAGCAAGACTTGCAAAACAAGTATTAGGAATTGTGAGAAGGTTGAGGTTCATAGAATCTTAGTTGACAGGTGGCCAGGCAAGAAACGTGTAACGATAACTGTCAATGTGGTGTGTTAAAATTAACAGCATTATAGATGAGAATATCAGCAAAGCAAATTGTTTCCACCATATGCTAACTACAGACTCATAATGCTAATTATGTTGTGAAATAGATAGTACTGTGCAAAAATCGCTTGTGGAAAAATGCTGTAAAGCGGGAATGTTTTCAAAAGTAATGCTGAGAATAGTTTTTATTAATCAACAAACTTTAAGGAGAGAGCAGTAAGCAACATCAAAGGTGTTGCATCAAAAGAATCAATATTTGTTGTGACCAGCCTTTGCCAGTTCTCTTTGGTACATTAGCATGCAGTTTTTGGAGGCTGGTTGTTCCTAGGAGAACTTGCCACAGTTCCACTGCAAACTTTGAAAGATCACTTCTTATAAGGCTTCTTTGGACTGTAGATGGGTGAGCCAGGGTCTCAGTGCTTTCTGCCAGTTCTGGGCTGACAGCAGTGCTAAACATCTTCTAGTTTCAAGGGGAAATAAGCTTGATTTATTTCTTGCTTGCTGCACTCAATTTACATTGCCGACCACTGTGTTTCCAATCCTCAGTATTTGCAATTTCTTTGTGCTCCTGCAAAAAGCTTGGACCGCATGTCAGGAAATGTGTGTCTGCTTGGGCGAGACCTTGATGATGCTGTGTGACCACCTTGTGTTCTATCTCTGTGCTCACTTTTACCATGGTGTACAATTTGGTGGTTAAAAAGCCACATCTACTTTAGCTTTCTGTTTTTAGTAGGGTGGTCCCTTTTTTAATTTTATTTCCACTGCACCTCTGTTTCTGTTTTATTTCATTGATTATGAGCACCTGTTTGATAGATTTGCTTAATCAAGTTTCTGGGCATTATGCCTTCAAAGATATCACAGTTTTAACTGGAAAGACATTTAACAGCGCTACTGCCCTAGCAGTATTACGTTATTGGCCTGATTCAGAGGGTGCAGGGGTTGCTGGGTAGAAGGGTAGTTAAGTGAGTTCTTTAAAAGGAAGCCAAAAAGATGTAGAGGAGAATGCGATCAACAGTCTGTAATTGTCTCTACATATCACATACACTATTGGATTATAACTTCAAGTACTGCAGATTACAGGTTCTTCAGGATGTACAGTATGTGCTCTCCTGTGCCTGCTTGTCCATGTGGTTTCATGTTGGTTGGGTACGTCTTCGTTTGAGGAGCACTCCCTATCACATCAAATCTTCATGCTGCAACAGGAACCTGGTAGGACAAAACTTTACATTTCCTTCAGAGGGCTGTTCATAGAGTTTTTCATTCTACCCTCCGTACACATCTGCTTCTGCTATACTGGACTGTTCTGGTCTTTGTTGTTAGTGTTAATTGTTTACTATGTAGTGTAAATAATTGTCACCATCTGGAGCTATTGCATACACCTTTTTATGTAATTTCTATGTAATTTTATTTAATAGTTAATTAAAATATTCTTTATTTATTGAGATGCTTATCAGTCTCAGTGTTTGAGCGTGTGTGTGTCAGGTCAAAGCTGGGTGTGTTCCTGAGGTTTAATAAAATAAACAAATCACTGTCTTTAGATGGTGTGAATCTTAGAGTCCTATTGACCGATACAAGTGGTCGTTTACTAAGTTAGCTTGTTTCTTTAAGGACATTCAAATAGTTGATTGAATTGCTTCTCTTTTTAGCAAAAGAAATGTGTAGAGTGCTAAAATATGCTCTTTTCTATTAATGCATTAATCCAGAAGGCATAAAATAACCATCTAAGAGGAATATTTTAGTGAACTATCTAAAGGGCCTAGGACTTTTGCACAATACTGTATTTATTTTATAAATGTTAATTAAAAAATGTGAACAGAAGTAAAGAGTTTGCCCTGTACTTCATATATCACTAAAACCAAATCTGTTTTCACCAAGTGCTAACCATGGAAGCAGCTCAAGGCCTTGTTACATTAGATGACTTTGCCCGGCAATTTTCAGTCGTAAACTTCATTCACATGATATTAGCCAGTCACAGCCAGTCGGCAGTCTGCTCTTGTGGAGCCAATCATCTAATGTGATTTTCCTAACAACTGAGACCAACTAGTCTGCGACTGGATATGATAAAATCAAACAGGTTTGATTTTCTCTTTGGTTGGAGGGGCGGGCTCTATGCGTGAGAGAGTTGAGGACCACCAGTGAGCATTAAGAAGGAAGTACAATGCATAAAATGTAGAGACAAGGAATTAAGGAACACCTGTGTTTTGAACCTCACAAATAGAAGAAAAGCTTGTCTGACTGATGTCTCGTGTTTTATGTACCAAAATAGAATGGAAATAAGAAAAAAGGGTCAGGACTTCAGCTAAACGCACCACAGCTGTTAACCCACTGGTACAGCGCCCGTTCAGTCAGGCAGCATGCTATTGGCTATCAGAAAAAGGGGCGTGCACAACTGTGATAGAAGATCGGCACTCAGTCAGTTAATGTGAGATGAGCTGCAATTTTCAGTCATGTAATTTGTCATGGCTTGGCGATGAGATCATCGATTGCAGTAAGTAAATCTGACATGAACCATGGCAAAAGCTCACATATTATGACATCGGCTGAAAAGCATACAAGGACAGTTTACATGTGTTTTAAATGCTTTAAAATGTCAAGACCACATTTATGTATTTATAACACATGTAAATTCTGCGGTGGGTTGGCACCCTGCCCGGGATTGGTTCCTGCCTTGTGCCCTGTGTTGGCTGGGATTGGCTCCAGCAGACCCCCGTGACCCCATGTTTGGATTCAGCGGGTTGGATAATGGATGGATTGATGGATGGATGTAAATTATCCTTGTATTCTTCTTTCATTGTGGTACACACTTATCCATTGGCCAGACTCCCAGCCCCTCAGGCACATCCATCAGTGTATGTGTACGTCACTCTACAGCCAGCCACAGACTGTGCGTGCATGTGCTCTTGTCAGTAAGACTGACTTTTCTAATGTATTACATGTTGGAGGAAGAAAAAATTCTCCCCAAAAAAAAAAAATCTCATTACGGGTCAGTCAACCCTGTCTTTCTTACAAGCACATCTGAATTTCTCATCCCACTAAGGGAAAATTTACAGTTAGGAGGATGAAGGTTCATCACGGTAGAAAGGCCCAGGGGACTTAATGTTACATCAAGGTGGGCATTTACTATAAAGGTGGAGGTTGAGGATCAAAGAGACACTTTGAGTATCCAGCAAAGATGTTTAACCTCTGAAATGCTGAAGTGTGCTTGGGATAAAGTTTAAGATGCTGCAGAGAACAAATAGGGAAGGAAGCAATAATAACTGAAAAGGTAAAATTACCCTAAATAACACATGGTCACTCAACATTACAGACAAGTTCAGATATCAAATCAGAAAAAGGCAACCATAACATCATAAATAAATAATAAGCCAAACTACCCTCCTGTCTGCACTTAATTAAAATAAATACTTAAAGAGAGAGCAAGTTACCCTGAGGTCCCAATGCCAATGAATAGCTCTGTGAATGTGCATCTTTATTTTATATAGAGATTGGACAGACTACGATAAAGAGCTGGGGCACAACCGGGCAACCCCATATAATGGAAAAGCAGAAAACAAGGAAAAATTGCAAGGGATATCTTTTCAGACGGGAGTTCCACAGTGAATGAATTTCAAAATGGTCGAACTTCTGGTTATAAGTCCTTCTGGCAGGAAGAGGCGGGTCCAGGTGGACAGACACCGGAAGTGACATCAGAGATGTTACAGCTGTCAATCATCCAGTCTGCAGAAAGAGGAAGAGAACAGGCATTAGAATACAATGCCAACCCCTGGAGCGGCAGTTTATTACAATCAAAATTAGCCCTTAACAGTCTTGAGGGTTTACTCACATTAGTGTAAAAAACAAAAAATTGTCCAGTGAGCTGTCCAGGGTTCAATCAGACTGGGACGCCAGTGTGTCTTCGCCACCCGCCGCACTGCACATACTTAAATGATTTAATTTCTGTATCCACATATGTTTAATTCCGTGTCTGTAACAACGTACTTGTATGAAACACCAAGTGTTGCAGAATAAATATAGTTGCTTCCATCATCGTAACACATCAGACATTCTCATGGTGCCCATATAATTGTTAAGCTGACATTCACAGATAATACTGACATATCAAAACAGAAACTATTGAGCTCTGATCATGTAGTAAGAATGCATCAGCTGCTACATAATGTTGTAACTATTGTGAAAATAGTTGTGATATATTAGCATCATCACCCCAAACATTATAGTTACTGTTGGCTATCTTCACACACAACAGCATGGCACTAAACATTGATCCACAGGGTTGTCTAACCAGCATCGTAGGCCACTGGGCAAAGTAGTGTGGTGGGGCCCCTGTTTTGATAGCAGAACAGAAACGTACGAGGTTAGACACCGCATTGGTAACAAAAAAAATATTAATTGATGAATTACAGCATTCTACACATTGTCACCTTCTATATACTCCCCCTCCCGATCTCTACACCACTCCATACGTATCTTCCATTGTTTGAAACAGTGCTGGAAGTCTTCTTGCTTGAGGTTCTTCAACAGGTTTCCCATTGAAGAAAAATGTGTTCCCTTCAGGTCACTTTTGATTTTCGGGAACAAATCAAAAACCACAGGGAGCTAAATCGAGCGAATAGGGAGGATGATCGAGTACAGGAACGTTTTTGTCAGTCAAAAACTGCTTTATGGAAAAAGCAGTACGATCATTTCGAAAAATCTGATTCACCATTTTGATGTTTTCATCCATTCGAGACGTGGGTGACCTGGGCATTGAACATCTTCCACATTTTTTTGTCCTTCCTTGAAATGTTTGTTCCACTCAAAAACTTGTGTGCGAGACAAACTGTTATCACAGTACAGTTTTTATCATTTTATAAGTTTCTGTGGTCATTTTGTTAAATTTCGCGAGAAATTTGATGTTGATTCGCTGTTCAATTTCTTCACCTGACATTATTGCGGCAACTCGTATAGCGATTGTTGTGCAAATACTGAGTGGGCTCTTCACAGGATATACCAAGCCGGTCGGGGGTTTGAGGAGGCTTGTTGGAGGGGATATAGTTCTAAGATTCACGTCCGGCCAACCTCCAGACGGTTTTCCAGGAAAGCCCCAAGCTGAGTCCGGTTATTTTTGTGTCTCACCTCGTACATAGACCTCAGAAACATCATGGGCCCGCAGCCAGTGCCCATTGTGCCCAAATGTTAAGACAGCCCTGTTGATTGAAACCCAATGTATGTGTGTGTGTGTATGAAATGGACTCTGAGTTCATCCTAAAGCCCATCATCACCATGCACTTTGGTCGGTGGCTCCAGTTGCCCTTTTTGAGTAATGAGACCAGCACCTTCTCCAGGACTCATTGCCACCTTGAGATAGCTATGGAAATGGAAGGCTGTTTATTCCATGTATTTTGCTTGAGTTTCATAAGAAGTAGCAAACAGAAATAAGTCCAGAGATGGGCTAGATTGATTTTTATTTTCTCATATATAGTTCAGTTTTAATAATAAACTGCAAAAATCCCACAAAGCATGTACATGCTCGCCTTTTCCATCTGTTCCTATATTCCCAGCTCTGGCGCTTGTTTCTGGTCATAATCCACAAAGAGTAGCCCTCCGCTTCTTCAAATCATAATCTTCCCGTTTTATTTCTGCATTCACTTCATGTGACAAATAGGCCATCTGCTCAGTTCAGCAAAAAAAAAAAATAATAAAAAAAAAGACAACAAGAACTACTTGTGCATATCTTTGAGTTTCTCGTTTGAATCCGTACTTTTTGTTTGAAAGCAGTCTCCCGTGTTATCTCCCCTAGTTGGGAGATGTGATAATGGGAACGGCACAGACAATAGCGAACATGCGGAGAGAGCATCTGGCTGAGCAGATACAGTGGGAAGAGTCTCCTTATTGTTCCTTCTACTCCCCAGAACACCTCCGCAGCCAACCTTTTGGGCTTTTTTTTTCTGTCCTGCTGCACCGGGACCTTGTGATGAAATCCTTGTTTATCATGTGCTGTCAGCTATGTGACAACAGAAGTTGCATTTATTTATTTTAAATACACATCTGTCTGGATTTTCAACTCTAGCCAGAACTAGGAGGGAACTTCTATGTGGTAATTTAAACAATGCTACATAGTAAATGTGGATCACATTAATAGTCCAATAAAAATCTGAGGCTGGCAAAGGAAGTGATAAAAACGGGACATAACCGTATTAAGAGCTTGATTTTCTTTATAGTGTCATTCCATAGTGGCCATCATACCAAGACACTTTACAAACACAGATCCATACTGTGGGTTTTTCTGGGTGTTTGTATGACATTCAGTGGACTTGCAGGTTAGCACAGTCAGTATTAAATAATCAGCTTTTGACTTACAGTTCAAGGCTTTATCCACTGGCAACAAATTTCATCCAGGTTTAGACTCTGCCATGTTGCTTCTTGTAATCATGGCACCATGCAACTACTGTGGCACCATGCTAAGATTTGATCCCAAGATTTTGGACCAGTGTGGTATGCCTTATGATTGCAATTAGTGATGACCCCTCTAGATTGGGTTGCTGCCTTTTGATCAGTGCCATCCATGACATTGACTTGGAAAGACCAGTTATGGAAATCCACAGACGCTGTAATACAATTGATGCCTCTTCCAGTGTCGGCTGCTATGGAGACTGTCTTGAGCTTTCCACCACTCTTGGAAGGAAAATGTGGCAATGTCAAAGGTAAAGATAGGTGACAAAGGAAGAATTTTGAGATGTCAACCCGGCCCTCTATGTTTACTCTTTGTCCTTATAAGCAAAACAAATGCATGATGGCTTGGAAACAGAAGAGTTGCCATGTAAGCTGTGTGGCTGCCATTTATTGGGCTCTATTATTAGATTGATAAACACAGAGCTCCTTCGCTCAGGTTGTCTCTCTATCAAGTGATGCGTCCTTCTGGGCAGTTGGCCTTTTAAGGCCCAGAGACTGGAAGGGGCGGAGTCAGTTGGCATTTTCTTGCCACTGTGGAGGAAGAAATCGACAAGTGATTTAGCAACAGCGCCCCCTTCCAGCCGTGGGTGGTATCACATACCTGGGAAGAGCTTGGATGGTGATGCTCAGGCACAAATGCTTGACAAGATAAATTATATTGCTATTTTTCCTGTTGCCCCATCCAGGATTTGTGCCTACTTTGTGCCCAGTGCTTCTCTAATAGGCCTAAATGGTGCCTACTCTAGGGCAAGCTCCAATCTTGGACCTAATTACTGTCTTCCCGTGACACTGAACTGATGGCTACACTGGTCATATTGAATTGTCATTGTACTATATATTTTCATTACGTTTAAATCCCTTACACCACAATTTAGGGGCTTAGGAGAACTAGAATAGAAAATAGCACTTTATAAAACAAAGTCAATGACAAAGTTACAAAACAAACATGTAATTAATATTTTCAGAATATCAAAACACCCTGTGTAAAGGTTTCAGGGATCATGGAAAAATTAGTGTAGCGCCGCTATATAAAATTGAATTATTGAGTGACAGTCATGTATAAAGTTGTTATTCCATGTTAGTATATACTGCATGTCTCATAGTCAAAATCCCCATGTAAAGTCTGTGGGGCACATGATGCCATAAAAAAAATAAATGACTGCTAACTATACACAATATCACTGGAATTAAGTCAAAATTGCACGTATGAAATGCAGGGAATCATTGACACATGATACAGTGCCTATAGAAAATTCTTTCCCAACTGGGAGTTTTCACCTTTTATTGCTGTACAACAATGAATCACAATGAATTTAACTCAACTTTTCTGATCAGCAGGGGTAGTCTTTTTAAATTAAAGTGAAAGCAGATCTTTGCAAAGTGGTCTAAATTAATTAATCTTAATGAAGCGATGAATGTTTGTGTGCCTGTCTAGTTGCTATGTCTCTGTCATTCCAACAGATGGTGCATCACAAAACATGTGTAGGAATAAAATACATTACATTTGTTATTCCACAGATGGAACATCACAAATATTAACAGTGCTTTTATGAATCACATAGCAAATGGCATAAAACAGACACATATGCATGGCATTTATCATTCCAACAGATGGTGCATCACAAACATTAACATTGCTTTTACAAATCCCATACCAAATAGTACGCATTGCATTTCCCATTCCAACAGATGGTGCATCACTAACATTGACACTGCTTTGTTGAATTCTATACCAAATGGCATATAAGAGAGATGTAATCATTGAATTTGTCATTCCAACATTTGGCACATCGTAAACATTGACACTTCTTTTTTGAATTCTGTACCAAATGGCATATAACAGAGCATATGCATTGCATTTGTCATTCCAACAGATGACTTGTCACAAACATTACCACTGCTTTTATGAATCCCATAGCAAATGGCATATAACAGATCATATGCATTGCATTTGACATTCCAATAGATGGCACATCACAAACATTAACATGCTTTTACAAATCCCATACCAAATAGTATGCATTGCATTTTCCATTCCAACAGATGGTGCATCACTAACATTAACACTGCTTTTTTGAATTCTATACCAAATGGCATATAAGAGAGATGTAATAATTAAATGTGTCATTCCAACATTTGGCACATCGTAAACATTGACACTGCTTCTTTGAATTGTATACCAAATGGCATATAACAGAGCATATGCATTGCATTTGTCATTCCAACAGATGACATGTCACAAACATTAACACTGTTTTTATGAATCCCATACCAAATGCCATATAACAGATCATATGCATTGCATTTGACATTCCAGCAGATGGCACATCACAAACATTAACATTACTCTTAGGAATTCCATACCTAATGGCATGCATTACATTTATCATTCCAACAGACGGCTTAACACAAAAAGTAGCACTGCTTTTATGAGTTGTCACGCATGTGCACTTCGGAGGCAGTCAAGAAACCTGCAGATGAGTAAAAGATTGCGAGATGAAGGGCTACCAAAGAGTAATAACCCCTCTCTCTCTCTTCCTGCAGAAACAAAGACAAGAAGTAAACGTCCGTACCACAGAGCCAAAATGTCCGACTTGTCCTTCCGTCCCTCCCGGATGACATCACGTTCAAGTGCCATGATGTCACTTCCCCTTCTTAATTTCCTGTAGCCATCTTTAGTTCTGTATGAATACCCCTATGTTTGCACTGTTATTTTGTCGAATGTTTTTGTTGATCCCTATTTTTGAGGCAACTTTATTTTGACATGTCCACTGGACATTATATGGGGCGGTTCACCAAAACTTTGTGCGACTGGCTGTCGTATTTATTTATTCCACAGAATCTTATAAGAAAATGACATATAACAGAGACATATGCATTTCATTTGTCATTTTAACAAATGATGAATCAAAAATATTTGTAGTAATGCAAATGCAATGGCTTTTATTACTTAATTGCCTTACAAATACATTCCAATAGATTGTATGTTACAAACGTTAACACAAAGGCCTACATTGATTACTTACATTAGAATCTGTCATAGACGAGTAGCACAGCTAGCTACAAATATAAAACTCAAAATAGTCGATATATACGTAAGTATTCACCCCCTTTAATAAGACACACCTAAATCATGACTGGTGCAGCCAGTTGGTTTTAGAAGTCACAGAATTCTATTAATGCTATTAGTGCTATTAATGTGAAAAGAAGTGAGAAAGCATTTAATAATAAGCTTATTCTGCACACTACTGCTATATTACATTTTTTAAATTAAGTTAAAATTATATACTATATAAATGTTTTGAGAACCACATCCACATCGGTGACTACCGGAGCTTTATGAAGTTTCACTCATTTCATAGAACAGGATTTTATAGAAGTCTTGCAACTCTACGTAGGATTTTGCAGCACCATTGGCATTAATGATTATGACTGTTTATCGATAATTCTTCCCACAATCTGTGAAAACCTGCCCTATACTAAAAACAAAGAAGCCCAGCTATTACCTACTGAAGCTGTCAGTAAGAGACCCACCACGGCGAGTCCTTGAAGATCAATTTGAGTCCAAGTTTAAACACGGAGGGATGGAAGGCAGGAAGGAAGGAAGTGCTCACAAATCATTTTTCATCAGAAAGAAAAATCAATAGGGAGCTGAATAAATGGATTCAGTTGGCTGTCCAGGGGCTAGTGGGTGAAATAGAATGTTTGACCTGGACAAAGCAGAAACCCTGGATCATCACATTGGCAAAGTAAATCAAATTTTCAAGCAATTGTCAGGCACTCTTCAGTCATCTTGGGAGTGCCGACCTTGACTTGTAGCCAGACGCATTATGATCTGCTTTGTGGCGGACCGGAGTGCGATTATACAGTACTTACATTCAATGGACCTGGTAAGGTTGGAATGTCAGCTTTTCAACCTGAACTTTTACAACTTCTAGGGATAAACTTATGGAAAGTGCATAGATGGAATGAAATATTATATAAACGAATAAATAGCATACAGCTACATAAATGATAAAATAGGAAATGAAATAGTGTGGTGTGTATGTGGGCTTTTGATATCAATAAATTAGCCTCAGAAGCCATTATCTGATAGGTGTTTCATTTCATTTTATATTTTCTCATAAACGGATATTCTATCCAGTCATTCTTCTCTTCTGCAAACCCACTTAAATGGCTCTTCCTTGCCTTTTTATTTAAACGTATATTGACATTTATGACAGAGTGAATGTAGTAGTTTATTTTATTTTATATTCATTCATATCGTCCTTCATTCCTTTTATCTGGGGATCATTGTGCCATTACTTAACAGTGACAATAAAAGTCATTTAAATTTTAGGGTTTGTCAAACAGAGGTGTTATAAGTTCAAGTTCACACAATGAAACAATATTAAACGTGGCTCTTTACTGTATGTCTGCTTCTTTTTCTGTGACACATCGTAAATATTTTACCAGAGTTTACCAGTTTAAATTACTTAAGACAGGGCTTTTCAAGTTCAGTGATGGAGGACCACTGTGGGCTGCAGGCTTTAATCTTGATCAGTTTCACAATCAGTACATCTGCGTTTAATTGATCTCATCGTTCAGTTGTGTGGCCTAAAAATACTTACAAGAAATTCATAAATATTTGTATTCTTTACTAAAAAGAAAATGGCAAAGGAAAGTTAAGCATTTTAAGTTTTGGTAAAAAAATACAAATAGTTAAGAATTTCTAAGAATAAGAGAAAGCAAAAGGAAAGCTCACAAAACAAGAATGATGTACTGATTATGAAACTGCTTTGAATAACAACCAGCAGCTATGGGGGAACCCCCCAGGACCAAAGGTCAGTGACCTTATCTTAGTGTTGATGTTTGCTGTGTGATGGTTTAGGGGGTCTTATCCAGAATTGTTTCCTGACAATATGGTCTTTGCACCCCCCACACCCCCCCCATGACCCTGCACTAGATTAAATGGGTCTGAAAATACAGGGAGATTCACTCGAAAGAGACCCCGAATATTCTGGTGTAACTCCCATTAGGAGTCTGAACCAAAACAATATGCTATATACCTTGGCGTATGTGTAATCGATTTCATTACATGCGATGCTGGAAGTGGTTTCCGTTTTCTGCCAGACACATTTTGATGCGGTGCTTCATGTCCCTGAACGTATCGGCAAGCATCTTGGAAGGGAATAGCAGCAATTTCACGTTGGATTTTTTACTTCAAATCTTCCACAGTGCGAGGCTTGTTCTGATAGATTTTTCCTTTGAGCATACTCCAAAGGAAGAAGTCTGGTGGTGTTAAATCCAAGTGACCGTGGTGGCCAAAGCCCCTTTGAAATTACCCTGTTGCTGAAGAAGGACTCAGTTTCTGCCAGCTCCTTGCTAATGTGTAATATGCTGCTCCATCTTGCTGGAAGGAACCTTTCGTTAACTCACAAGCATTCAGTTAATTCTTGGTGACCCAATAAGTTCGCACCATGAAGACGTTCAATACTGTACACCACCTTAAGAAGTCAAGTGACTGAGTGAAGGGGTACAGGTGGTATGCACCCAGAAGTTGCAAATGGAGGTTAAACGTTGTGACGGCTGTCCGGATCCTACCTCATCTCTCCAACACAGGGGCATCCCGACTTGTTAAAAGTTCCATATACTGAGGAGCACATTGCATGTTGTTTTGTTCAGATTGCTTTGTCCTAGCGAGAGTTATTACAGAATTTTCGGGGCCTCTTTCGAGTGAATCTTCCCGTATATGTATATACTAGCAAAATACCCGCGCTTCGCAGCGGAGAAGTAGTGTGTTAAAGAGGTTATGAAAAAGTAAAGGAAACATTTTAAAAATAACGTAACATGATTGTCAATGTAATTGTGTTGTCATTGTTATGAGTGTTGCTGTCATATATATATATATATATATATATATATATATATATATATATATATATATATATATATATATATATATATATATATACATACATATATATTATATATATATATATACATACATATATATACATACATATATATTCATATACATATATATTATATATATATATATACATACATATATATACATACATATATATTCATATACATATATATACATATATATATATATACATATACATATATATATATATATATATATATATATATATACATATATATATATATATATATATATATATATACATATACATATATATATATATATATATATATATACATATACATATATATATATATATATATATATACACATATACATATATATATATATATATATATATATATATATATATATATATATATATATATATATATATATACATATATATATATATATATACACACACATACACATATTATATATATATATATATATATATATACACATATATATGTATACACACATATATATATATATATATACTAGCAAAATACCCGCGCTTCGCAGCGGAGAAGTAGTGTGTTAAAGAAGTTATGAAAAAAAAAGGAAACATTTTAAAAATAACGTAACATGATTGTCAATGTAATTGTGTTGTCATTGTTATGAGTGTTGCTGTGTTTTATATATATAAAATACACACACACATATATAAACATATATATACATATACACATATATATACATATGTACATATATATATATATATATATATATATATATATACATATACACATCCACATATCAACATATATATATACACATATATACACACACACACGCTTTATGGGTGATGATTGTTTTAGTCTTTTTATCTTTATTTTATTTTATTGTAGAATCAACTCCTATCTGCGCACAGCAGGGCAGCCGTGGGCGGATGTGTATGGTGTATTCACTCCATGTTATCGTGCATTGCGCTGTCAGTGGTATTTTGATAAAAGAATTTGAACAACATATAAGAAGCGTATAAATTATTAAACAGTAAAACATTAACATTTAAGAAGTAAAGTTACATTAAGTACTACTGCAGTGCCTTCGGGTATACCTCATTTTTTGTTTGCCCATTACATGCTTAAATGTATACATTTTTTGGTGCACCTACCCGAGAACACGCGACATATAACCGAGCGTGGGAGAAGCATGGATTTTAAACACGCGTTGAGTTCATCTGCTGGTCTCCCTCGTGGAATAACTGGTAATGTTTGACTAAAATCTACAGCGAGTAAAACGACATTACCTCCTATTTTTTTTTTTACGATCTCTGAGATCTTGCTTTTTTCGGTTCAAGGCTTCATAAGCTCTTTTATGTTGTATGGTGTACTTATCCCAAACCATCATCTTTGAATGTTGCAAGACTTTCGCCTTGTATGTAGATCGGGGTAATTACATTCATTGCATTCCTAGTCTGAATCACAATGTGATTGTATGGGTGGTTACCTGGCACTGTAGGGTTGCCACCCGTCCTTTAAAATACGGAATCGTGCCGCGTTTGAGAATGAAATTGCGCGTCCCGTTTTGAATCAATACTGGACGTGATTTATCCCGTATTTTTTTTATCATTTTTTTTTTAAAGCAGCGTCTCATGCAAATCATCCCACACGCATTTTATGAAGATGCCTCCTTTCCTACTTTTGATTGGGTAATACTTGATGTCATCGTTAGTTTGATTGGTGTTTTTAACTGTCCAGTGAGGAGGGCGTGTCTTTTAAGTACAGTCTGCAAAGTGTTGGCACTGAGATGTGGCGTCAGCGCCATAGTTGAAGCCCCTAACGTTGCGGTCAGCAAGTCGGCTAACATCCGCCATGTGCCGTCTTTCAGTTGCGAGAAGCAGATCATAGAATGGTTGAAACTGTTGCCCCTAACGTTGCGCCACGGCGTGTGGTTCATTTATACCTCGTGTCTTCTCATTAAACTTTTATCTCGCGAATATGTTATTGCAATCCGCAGCGGGGAGCGTTTCTATAAACTTAATTGAAACTTACGTTTTACACCGTGCTTTGTTTCCCTTATGAACATGCTTGTATGCTTAACTCGCTCCGTTCTCAATTGTTTAATTAATTTTTTGCTCTTCGCTGTTTGCGGCTGTTCCTCCATTTCCCCCTACTTCGTTCTTTTATCTCGCGAATATGTTATTGCAATCCTTAACGGGAGCGTTTCAATAAAGTGATTGAAAATAGTTTTGCATTTACCTTTTTAGTAAAAGGCGAGCTTTTAAGCCTGAGAAATCACCCCGTAAATGCACACGTTTAATTGCACATGTGTTAATATGTATGCTTACACAGTATTAAAAGACAGTCAAAAATTAACGTCATTTACCTTCGTTCCCGCGTGTGACTCGTGCTGTAAATGTCTTCCTTGTTTTTAGTTCACGTGATTACGTAGGAGGCGTGATGACGCGATACGTGACTCGCCTCCTCCATTACAGTGTATGGACAAAAAATATGTTCCAGTTATGACCATTACGCTTTGAATTTCGAAATGAAACCTGCCTAACTTTTGTAAGTAAGCTGTAAGGAATGAGCCTGCCAAATTTCAGCCTTCCACCTACACGGGAAGTTGGAGAATTAGTGATGAGTGAGTCAGTGAGTCAGTCAGTCAGTCAGTGAGGGCTTTGCCTTTTATTATTATAGATATATACATACATATACACACATACATGCAGTTTCAATAACAGAAATCAATATAAACAACATTAACATCATTATCATATGAGAATATGAAGTAATATATAAGAAGCACATTTCATATAAATATAAATTATTAAACAGTAAAATCTTCTTCTGTAATTTGCTACCGTGGCTATTCGTTTGTCTGTCCAGGATTTTAAATCACCTGTAGCTCGCAAACCGTTTCAGCTATTGACTTGAAATCTGGTACACATATAGTACGTCACGTCTACTATCCGCTTTATGGGTGATGATTGTATTACTCTTTTTATCTTTATTTTATTTTATTGTAGAATCAACTCCTATCTGCGCACACCAGGGCGGCCGTGGGCGGATGCGTATGGTGTATTCACTCCATGTTATCGTGCATTGCGCTGTCACTGGTATTTTGATAAAAGAATTTGAACAACATATAAGAAGCGTATAAATTATTAAACAGTAAAACATTAACATTTAAGAAGTAAAGTTACATTAAGTACTACTGCAGTGCCTTCGGGTATACCTCATTTTTTGTTTGCCCATTACATGCTTAAATGTATACATTTTTTGGTGTACCTACCCGAGAACACGCGACATATAACCGAGCGTGGGTGAAGCATGGATTTTAAACACGCGTTGAGTTCATCTGCTGGTCTCCCTCGTGAAATAACTGGTAATGTTTGACTAAAATCTACAGCGAGTAAAACGACATTACCTCCTATTTTTTTTTTTTACGATCTCTGAGATCTTGCTTTTTTTGGTTCAAGGCTTCATAAGCTCTTTTATGTTCTATGGTGTACTTATCCCAAACCATCATCTTTGAATGTTGCAAGACTTTCGCCTTGTATGTAGATTGGGGTAATTACATTCATTGCATTCCTAGTCTGAATCACAATCTGATTGTATGGGTGGTTACCTGGCACTGTGGGGTTGCCACCCGTCCTTTAAAATACGGAATCGTCCCGTATTTGAGAATGAAATTGCGCGTCCCGTTTTGAATCAATACGGGACGGGATTGTCCCGTATTTTTTTTATCATTTTTTTTAAAGCAGCGTCTCATACAAATCATCCCACACGCATTTTATGAAGATGCCTCCTTTCCTACTTTTGATTGGGTAATACTTGATGTCATCGTTAGTTTGATTGGTCTTTTTAACTGTCCAGTGAGGAGGGCGGGTCTTTTAAGTACAGTCTGCAAACTGTTGGCACTGGGATGTGGCACCCGCTGCAGTATGCGTCCCTTATTTTTTTGTATTAAAAGTGGTAACCCTACCTGGCAGGTAACACTTATGTTTGGTCATGAAGTCGTCTAAAATCCGCCACGTGCCCTCTTTTAATTGCGAGAAGCAAATATATATAGCCAAATTCTCGCGCTTCGTTGCGGCGAAGTACTGCTTTTAATTTTTTAAGAAGAAAACCTTTTTAAACGGATCGAAAATATACCAATAACAATTTGTTAAGGATCTGTTTTTTTGTGAACCTCGCTTTTCACAGCTGTCGCGCTATGGCGTGTGTTTCATTTATTTGACAGTATGTAGATCGTGGTAATTACATTCATGGCATTCGTTTTCTGAATCACAATCTGACTGTATGGGTGGTTACGCTTGTGGTTGGTCAGGAAGTCGCCTTACATCCGCCACGTGCCCTCTTTCTGTTCCCAGAAGCTGATCATAGAATGGTTTTAATAGTTTACTTTCAAATAATGCAAAGAGTATGCGACATCGTGTTTCTCCCTAATTCTGGGCTCATCAGGCATACACACTCACTGCATCCCCTCTCGGGAATTGAATCTCTATCGTCAGCGCCAGAGTTGAAGCCCCTAACGTTGCGGTCAGCAAGTCGGCTAACATCCACCATGTGCCGTCTTTCAGTTGCGAGAAGCAGATCATAGAATGGTTGAAACTGTTGCCCCTAACGTTGCGCCACGGCGTGTGGTTCATTTATACCTCGTGTCTTCTCATTAAACTTTTATCTCGCGAATATGTTATTGCAATCCGCAGCGGGAGCGTTTCTATAAACTTAATTTAAACTTACGTTTTACACCGTGCTTTGTTTCCCTTATGAACATGCTTGTATGCTTCACTCGCTCGCTTCTTATTGTTTCGCTCCCTTCTCAATTGTTTAATGAATTTTTTGTTCTTCGCTGTTTGCGGCTCTTCCTTCATTTCTCCCTACTGCGTTTTTTTATCTCGCGAATATGTTATTGCAATCCGCAACGGGAGCGTTTCAATAAACTTAATTTAAACTTACATTTTACACCGTGCTTTGTTTCCCTTATGAAGATGCTTGTGTGCTTCACTCGCTTGCTTCTTATTGTTTTCGCTCCCTTCTCAATTGTTTAATGAATTTTTTGTTCTTCGCTGTTTGCGGCTCTTCCTTCATTTCTCCCTACTGCGTTCACAGTCTTTTCACGTGATTACGTGGGAGGCGTGATGACGTGACACTCAACTCCGCCTCCCACGGCCATCGAGCTGCCGTCCATTACAGTATATTGTCAAAAAAAGAGGTTCCAGTTATGACCATTACGCGTTGAATTTCGAAATGAAACCTGCCTAACTTTTGTAAGTAAGCTGTAAGGAATCAGCCTGCCAAATTTTAGCCTTCCACCTACACGGGAAGTTGGACACTTAGTGATGAGTGAGTGAGTGAGTGAGTCACTCAGTCAGTCAGTCAGTGAGTCAGTGAGGGCTTTGCCTTTTATTAATTAGTATAGATGTATGTGGTGGCTCTAAGGTTAAGAATCTGTGCTGGTATCTGGAAGGTTATTGGTTACTGCCAGAAGGGGTCCTACTCAGTTGGACCCTTGAGCAAAGCCCTTAACCTGAAATGTGCTCCAGGGCGCTGTAAAATAGCTGACCCTGTGCTCTGACCCACTAGACGTCATGTGAAAATATATATATATGTATATATATGTATTGTAGCCACCAGGAGAGCCACAGAAACAACCAAACTCAATTTCAGGTAAAATAAAAGGTAGTTTAATATACAAAAATTTCTTTACAGGGTTCAATCAGCACAATAATAATACACAATTGGTCACCTTATGTGTCATTCCACTACTCCAAAAGTGTCGTCCATCCAGACTCTGACTCACTGCTACAGACGAGGTGGGCATCTCTTAAGCCAGACCTGGGAGAACTTCCATGGTCAAAGTACTGCACATTGAAAACATTTCAGGGCCAGGCAGAAGTTCTCCAAAGAAGAGACAGGATTTCTCCTGGCCGCACCCAAGTACTCTAACAGGGCTGCTTCTCAGGACCACAGCTCCCAATATGCCTTTTGAGGTTACAAATAGGAGTTCCATCAGAGGGATGCTGCCACCTTGTGTACAGTGGGAAGACATGGCCCCAGGAAGCAGCCTCCCTCTCTCCTTTTATTATGGCCTCTGACTGGGGAAGGTACCACACCAGTAACCAACCTGGCTGATATGCCTGTCCATCCACTATGACTCTTACAGTATGTATGTACAGTAATACCTCACATGAAGCAGATGCATTCAAGGACTTTAGTTTGTTGTAAGAAACCTTGTTGTAGCTGTGCCTTAGGAGGAGTATGTATATGTATTACAATGACTGGAGAGGAGTGAGCATTGATTATTCTGAATCTTTATTCCACAGCTTACTTCACAGCTACTTCCATGCAACTCCAAACAATCTCATCTACCTCATTCACATTGTCAGCTCTACCTCGCTCCTCATTTTTGTTTCAGAGGCAACACCATTTGCCTCCCTCAATGAACCAAATCAAGCTAAGACCCTTAAGGAGACTTGCTGGTAGCCACACACCCAGATGTTAGTAATGGAGATGCTTATAGGTAAGTGCTTTCTAATTGTTTCTCCTCTTTCACTCGCAGCAGAAGCCACTTTCGTGGTTCAGTCATTTTGCTACACATCGTTTCTTTTCTCCAGTATCTAATTTTTAACATATTCTTTTAAGTTTCTAAAGATATTGCTTCATGTTTTTGTGACACGCTGGGTAAATGATATTCCTTTATAATAATTTAAAAATAACCGGAGTATCGTGAAATAACTCAGTACTCATGTAGAAAATTTTTACACACAATCTCAGTGACAGACAATGACTATTCCACATAGGTAGGTTGCACAATGACTTGCTTGGGGTTTTACCAGACAGGAGCATGAACTTGCATGTGCGTTTTATGCTGACACTATGAAAGACCTTTTTTCTCAGAGGATTTGTTAATGGCAGCATTACTGTATTTTATAGTGGGATGGTGCAGAAGTTAACGCCATTACCTCACAAATTCAAGGACTTGGGTTTGATTCTTCTTTTGTCACCATCAGTATACAATAAGAATGCTGCAAACCTTTGTAAACAATTGGGGGCAACAATGAGCCCCCAAACCCCAGAAACACAAGACCCAACACAACTCTGAGTTGAAAATGAAGGATTTTTAATTCACACAACTCAAATACAACAATTGATGACAGCCAATACACAGACTTTTAAGTGCTCTCATTCTCTGTTCTCTCTCTCCTTGTCTTCTCCAATGAGTATCACCCACTGCATCCCAACTCTGACTCATCAAACTGAGGCAGCAGGCTCTCTTTGAAAGTCGACCTGGGAACTGCTTCTCTTCAAGTTGTCTGGAGTTTTCCTTCCCTGGTGGTTCCCAAAGGGTTGCGTTTCCAGAATCCAGTTTCCATGCAACATTGCGAGTGTCCTAATTGGGTTTAGCCCTGAGAAACACTGCAGCCTGCCTTGTGGGGAATGACCTTCTCCTGGTATGCCCATTCTCCCAGTCCTTCTATTATGGCCTCCTGGCCAGATTTGGAACATTCCATTATCCCAGATAGGGTGCCTATCCTCCCTTCTGGGCACCCACACCATTTACCAGTCAATGCTCAGTGTACACTGCCATCCAGCTCTATCTTGCCAACAGTCTTTAATCTTCTCTACAGGCTACAGATCCTTCCATGCCAGTTAAGTTGACATTCCACATACTAAGAGCCAATTGTTTCTGCCAAGGTCTAGTCTGTCCAGATCTGTCATGGGGTATTTGCTTTCTAGGTGATGAGCCCACATTGTTCCTCTACATGGATTCACTGGATTGAGCCCAGTCAGCCTCTGTGAGCCAACAAACCACTAATCTGTCTATCGGTAACCTCTTGTAATGCCCTTGTCCCTGGCAGCCTCCTGTTAGCCAGACACCTCTTCACACAATGCATTTAAAATTTTTATAATATCTTTTAGAACCAGACATTCTGCAAGCTTCTTTTTGCCAAACCTTTAAATGACAGCTAGAAAAACACAATTATTTAAAAAAGGCAATCACCGGACTTCTCATCTGGCACCATCTATATAGGCTCTTGCAAATTGAGCACTTTAGTCCTAAGATTTACTTATTAAAAAGCAACACTCCGGAGATTTGCTGTAACGGTTGTGTAAATTTTACAGACACCATTTTGAGTTGTCTGTTTAAAGCTGCAGCATAGCTTAAACCTCTTGTATGAGTGCCCACCATGATTTGTGCCATTGGATGCACTAATTGCAGCTGCTGGTTAAAAGGTTTAACACTGTGGTTGGCAACCATTTTTGACTCAATTATTGTTACATTTTTATGTACCCTAATTATTTAAAGACGCAACATGTCCTTTGTAAACATTTTAAAGAAAACAGAGACGTACTCGAGTGCAGCAGCTGTTTCATAACTGGCATCCCAGTTTATACCCATCCATCATTTAACACTCTGCTTTATCTGTTACAGAGGTGGCTCTGATGCTAGGGATCTGTGCCAGCACTTGGAAGGTTGCTGGTTCAAATCCCGCAAGTGTCAGAAGTGATTCCACTCCATTGGGTCCTTGAGCAAGGCCCTTAACCTGCAATTGCTCCATCCTGGTTATGAAGTTAATCTGCATCCAGCCCTGCAAGCAGGTCCTCCAACTTGCAAGGGAAAATTTGGGGGTTGGTGGCAGGATTGGCACTCCAGCCACTGTAAAAAAAAACTCACACTGTGCCATTCCATTTCGAACTAGTGTGGTGCTGAGTGGTCACCTCATGCAGGTATCCTTCAATAAGGGAGCGCACAAAAAGGCGAGCTTCAAAAGGGCGACCTCAATTGGGCGCGGTGAATAAAGGCGCGCGTAAATTAAGGCGAGCTTCAAAGGGCGACTTCAGTTGAGTGAATGTTTTAATATTCTTGCTTTCGCCTTTTTATACGTTCAATCATTGCCTTTATCTAATACATTTTCTGTAATAATTTTGTTGCGTTTGCCTTTATTCGCTGCGCCCAATTGAGGTCGCCCTTTTGAAGTTCGCCTTTATTTACGTGCGCCTTTATTTGTTGCGCCCAATTGAGGTCGCCCTTTTGAAGTTCGCCTTTATTTACGTGCGCCTTTATTCGCCGTGCCCAATTGAGGTCGCCCTTTTGAAGTTCGCCTTTTTGTGCGCGCCGTTATTGAATAGAACCCCCGATGCATGGCTGCACTTGAGTCCTAATTTGGGATCTTGAGGTGATTCATCATGTGGTGGGTGTGAAAAACGTACTGCATCAGTGCATGCCCCCAACCACTTTATCTATTATGAATTACACTGATGATGTGGATTCTGAGATTTTAATCCAGCAGCCCAATTATTAGCCCAGTATAAGATGCCACTCCATTGTAAAACGCTGTGTCACACATGGGTGTCGGCAAACCCCCTCACAGACTCTGTCTAGGTATGTAGTAAGACGAGAGGGGGCGGTGCCACTAACATCGACATCGCCTTCTTTCCCCCCCAATGCCGAAAAGCTGCCTAGTGTAGGCATTTGACCCCGCCATTTCTGGTCCAGCTCCCATAAAACCCTTGGTGTCCCGGAAGGAGACGTCATTACTAGCTCTAGGGACTCACTGGATGGAACTCTGTTAGCAGCAACTACAACCCCATTACTGTCCAATTACTGAATTCTCACAGCCAAAGAGCGTAATTTTCTTTTTGTTTGTTCTTGTTGGTCTATGGACAATAAAAAGGACAACTCGGATGGCACTCCAAAATTTCTTTTGCTGTCTGGAGACTTACCCACAGCCCATCCCTTCCCCTGTTTTGTTGTGTTAGGGTCTTAGTGTGACCCCTTTCCTCCCCTTTTTACTTTTTACTATGTAGACCTTACCAGGATGCCTCAAATCCCATCTGTTACTACATTATCAGGATTTTTAGTTTGGCGCTTCCTCCTTCCTTTTGTACCTGTAATGCCAGAATCAAACAGAGTACCAGAATAGGCAGTAGAAACATCCATCCATTATCCAACCTGCTATATTCTAACTACAGGGTCACGGGGGTCTGCTGGAGCCAATCGCAGCCAACACAGGGCGCAAGGCAGGAAACATACCCCGGGCAGGGCACCAGCCCACCGCAGGGTAGTAGAAACATTACATGTTTATTCATGTAGTATAGATAATGTTTTAATTTTCAAATATTAGAACTAGTGCCATAAACAAACAAAAAAACAAACAAATAGAATGTGGCTTTGCAAACCATACAACGTGATTGTGCTACACATGTAGTCTCAGGCAGTTATTCTTGATTCTCTTGTTAGGTAGCTTATCGTGTGCATGATATACAAGAGACATGGATGGAAAAATGATGGAGAGAGCAAGAGTTGCTTTGTTATTTCTGTCTTTATCTTCTTTGATGTACCTCCCGAACTATTAGAAAAGGCAGACTCACTTCTTCTTTCCCATCCTATTCAGGCACATGTCAGGTCTCCAGTCCCGTCGCCATTCTAGCCCACATTTTCCTCCTAGAGGGCAGGGAAAAACTCTACCTACCTATCCCTTCTGTTTTAGGCTCTGCCAGCCTGTTAAGTTCTTTCATCTCAGCCCAACTGTATTCCTCATGCTAACTGACCAGTCAGTTTCTGAAATGTTGTCATTGCCAGTTTTCAATATGTTGTAATTTTTTAATCTAAGTGCATATTTTAACATAATATTATTACACCATCCTCGTGACACTCCCTCTCAATCGTGATACAGTGCTATGCAGTGTTGTGCATGAACTAGTTCAAAAGAGTGCGTTCATTGGATAAGCTCATTTTTGTAAGAACGGTGAACTTAACATAACGTATTTGCAAGGGAAGAAATTGAACGTGAGCTAGTTCAGTTTTATGTGACATTCCGGATCTGATTCAGGTCCAGACTAAATGTTTTGCCTTACTCTGTAATGTAGGCGTGAAGCCGAATCCGAATACGGTATTTGGATAAGTACAAATAGTGGATTTTTACGAATATTTATTTCGTACAAATGTTTTGCCATTTATCTGTATTCGCAAAAAATAACGTAAAATCAAATAGGCACTGTCTGTGTCTGCCTGCTTGTGATTAAGCTGCCCCCCCCCCCACTGACATGAGCACGTGGTGAACCTCCACTTTCTCTTTTAGGAAAACGTTGTACTTTGCCAGGCTACTTTATATTTTTCCCCATTGGACATGCAATATGTGACGTGAATTTTGACCGGCACTTTAATAAGTTAGTTCATCTACACGCTGGTTCCACAGTCACCATTTGTGTCACACTGTTGGAAATAGAGCGGTAATTTACAGTATATGTATACTTACATCTATTTAATTTCTTTTTTGACCGGGAGGATATTAGCAAATGTAGAAGAAGAATGTTCTCCTCAGCACCATGTACTTTGTGTGTTTAGTAAATTAGAATTTTTATAATAACTATTTCTGTAACTTGCCAGTGATAGACGCTTTGGCTTATGAACTAACAAAAATATGTTATTCCAGGGTTCAGGAGAAATAGTGTCCACATGAATAAAATCTAAGCTGTTTCTTGTTTTCCCTTTCTCAGAGTGAATGTCTCAGGGAGAAGGTCACAAGGCTGCAGAAAGTACGTGTAGTTTATGCAAAGGCGTCTCTCCTGTGCTTAGCTTTGAGAACACAGATAATGCTTAGCTCAACAGACATATTGTTTAACTCTACTTAGATGATAAGGATGTTTTTCTGTCTTATTAATCATGAGATGCTGAAGTATAAAAAACCCCTCCTGGCTTTTGATCAGGGTTCAAATTGAGCTTTGCGGCAATACGTTATGCTCTTTTGAATCTCTGCTTACTGTGACTCCGAATGAATAATAAAGAGACCTAAAGAAATATTATCTGCCTGCTTTCAGTGTGCCTTTTTCGTCCACACATATATGGTTATACAGTACGTGTTTGTTGTTGGGCATAACTCCATCCATCCATCCATCCATTGTCTCCCGCTTATCCGAGGTCGGGTCGCGGGGGCAGCAGCTTGAGCAGAGATGCCCAGACTTCCCTCTCCCCGGCCACTTCTTCTAGCTCTTCCGGGAGAATCCCAAGGCGTTCCCAGGCCAGTCGAGAGACATAGTCCCTCCAGCGTGTCCTGGGTCTTCCCCGGGGCCTTCTCCCGGTTGGACGTGCCCGGAACACCTCACCAGGGAGGCGTCCAGGAGGCATCCTGATCAGATGCCCGAGCCACCTCATCTGACTCCTCTCAATGCGGAGGAGCAGCGGCTCTACTCTGAGCCCCTCCCGGATGACTGAGCTTCTCACCCTATCTTTAAGGGAAAGCCCAGACACCCTGCGGAGGAAACTCATTTCAGCCGCTTGTATTCGCGATCTCGTTCTTTTCGGTCACTACCCATAGCTCATGACCATAGGTGAGGGTAGGAACATAGATCGACTGGTAAATTGAGAGCTTCGCCTTGCGGCTCAGCTCCTTTTTCACCACGACAGACCGATGCAATGCCCGCATTACTGCGGATGCCGCACCGATCCGCCTGTCGATCTCACGCGCCATTCTTCCCTCACTCGTGAACAAGACCCCGAGATACTTGAACTCCTCCACTTGGGGCAGGATCTCGCTACCAACCCTGAGAGGGCACTCCACCCTTTTCTGGCTGAGGACCATGGTCTCGGATTTGGAGGTGCTGATTCTCATCCCAGCCGCTTCACACTCGGCTGCGAACCGATCCAGAGAGAGCTGAAGATCACAGCCTGATGAAGCAAACAGGACAACATCATCTGCAAAAAGCAGTGACCCAATCCTGAGCCCACCAAACCGGACCCCCTCAACACCCTGGCTGCGCCTAGAAATTCTGTCCATAAAAGTTATGAACAGAATCGGTGACAAAGGGCAGCCCTGGCGGAGTCCAACTCTCACTGGAAACGGGTTCGACTTACTGCCGGCAATGCGGACCAAGCTCTGGCACCGATCGTACAGGGACTGAACAGCCCTTATCAGGGGGGCCGGTACCCCATACTCTCGGAGTACCCCCCACAGGATTCCCCGAGGGACACGGTCGAATGCCTTTTCTAAGTCCACAAAACACATGTAGACTGGTTGGGCAAACTCCCATGCACCCTCCAGGACCCTGCTAAGGGTATAGAGCTGGTCCACTGTTCCGCGACCAGGACGAAAACCCACACTGTTCCTCCCTGAATCCGAGGCTCGGACTATCCGACGGACCCTCCTCTCCAGGACCCCTGAATAGACTTTTCCAGGGAGGCTGAGGAGTGTGATCCCTCTGTAGTTGGAACACACCCTCCGATCCCCCCTTCTTAAAGAGGGGGACCACCACCCCGGTCTGCCAATCCAGAGGCACTGTCCCTGATGTCTATGCGATGTTGCAGAGGCGTGTCAGCCAAGACAGTCCTACAACATCCAGAGCCTTGAGGAACTCCGGGCGTATCTCATCCACCCCTGGGGCCCTGCCACCAAGGAGTTTTTTGACCACCTCGGTGACCTCAGTCCCAGAGATGGGGGAGCCCACCTCTGAGTCCCCAGGCTCTGCTTCCTCATTGGAAGGCATGTTAATGGGATTGAGGAGGTCTTCGAAGTATTCCCCCCACCGACCCACAACGTCCCGAGTCGAGGTCAGCAGCGCACCATCCCCACCATATACAGTGTTGACACTGCACTGCTTCCCCTTCCTGAGACGCCGGATGGTGGACCAGAATCTCCTCGAAATAAAGTGAATTTAAATAATAAAGTCTTCATAATTCTTGTATTTTATTCAAGAACACTGTAATAGCCTAATATAAGGCATGCAAAATTGAAAAAAGTAAACTCATGGGTCATTTATTCTCACTCCTTAAAAATACAAAATGAACTGAACATGAACTAGTTCAAAATTGAAATGGTGAACTATGATTGTGAATGTATTCATTTTAATCAATGTGAATGGAACTTTGAGCGAGTTCTTGTGAGGTGTGAACTTGCACAACGCTGTTGCTATGCCTTTAAGGGGGAAATGACATTGTGACAAATTAAAGTATATTGCTCTTTTCTCAAAGCAGGATGGCCAGAAATACCACTCTGACTCAGGTAAATCATTGCGGGGCTGAAAAAATTTTTTTGCATACCTACTTCAAAAGGGTGGCACTGTGGTGCAGTGGTAGTGCCACTGCCTCACAGTTAGGAGACGTGGGTTCGCTTCCCAGGTCCTCCCTGCGTGGAGTTTGCATGTTCTCCCCGTGTCTGCGTGGGTTTCCTCCCACAGTCCAAAGACATGCAGGTTAGGTGCATTGGCGATCCTAAATTGTCCCTGATGTGTGCTTGGTGTGTGTGTGGGTGTGTATGTGCCCTGCGGTGGGCTGGCACCCTGCCCGGGATTTGTTCCTGCCTTGTGCCCTGTGTTGGCTGGGATTGTCTCCAGCAGACCCCCGTGACCCTGTAGTAAGGATATAGCGGGTTGGATAATGACTGACTGACTGATTGACCTACTTCAAAACAGCTTGTCACCCCCTGACTGAACCAACTGAGAGTCACAAATGAATCCACTGGGTACGGAGTCCAGATAGAAAGGCACTGGGAGAATGTGCAGACTCCCTACAAACATTATCAAGTATGGAGTCCAAACCCAGGACAGTGAAACTGTGAGATGGCAGCATTGCCCATTGTGCTACTCAGCTGCCCCTTGTTGAACACATATTTTACTGAACAATATATAACACTGCACAGCCTCTTTTCTACTTTCGTTCAGTAGTGTCCATATCTCTACAATTAGAGTGATTCTGGTAGTCCTGTGCCTTCCAGCCCATCCCCATAACCGCTAGGCCATGCCGGCATATCAAAAATTGAAAGACTGAGGGAGTTCTAGTGTGTAGAGTAGCTTATGATTTTAGCTGAAATGCTCCACTTAAATAAAATGTTGTTCTGCTTGTCACGCTGACCTTCACATGTTATTATTTAGGAACGGCTACATCAAAATGGGAACAATAGGCATTTTCATTTGGAATAAATTTCAGCTTGAGGGTTTCTATAGATTTTTGTGGACTGGGTTACATTTTCTGACAGGCTATTTACATTTTTGTACCTTTCATTAGCTGCAGGGTTGTGGCAGCACGAGATTAATTATGCAATTGAATAATGTGAAGTGCATGCTTGTGATAGTCACTGCGATGCCTGCTTTCTTATTTAATTAAACTGGCGTCCACTGTGGGCTGTGGTGCTAACTAAGCAACAACAAAAGTCCAATTAGTTGTATAATACACTGCTGTGTGCTTAAAAACAACATCACCGGCGTATGAATTCAGCAGGAACACGCTCAGCGGTCGGGAAAAAAGCCTTTGGAATGGCGTCAATCACAAGGCACGATCAACAACCCCAGGGTGTTTTAAGCACCTGCTAAGTTGTCTATAGCATTAGCTCTCACGTATTTTATTTATAGGCTTGGAAACACATAGGGTTCATGATGCTGGTTAAGGATAACTGCCAGAGGGCCACGAGCAGTGCCAAGTCTCAAGTGGCTTCCATCCTATAAAAAGGAGGTCCCAGCTAAACCCGACACTTTCTTGCAAAAAGGCACTTGGGGGACCTAGTTGTTGGTAGCTGCAGGTCCACAGTCTCTGTGGAAACCCAGTGCCAATATACTGTAGTTGCTAAATTATTTAGCTGAGAATCAAATGCAAAACATGTTAAAAATATCAATGGCAAAGATTGTTCTGGAAAGTGAAGTGACTTACTCAGGCTCAACAGCTTTCTCTCTTGCCAGTTCTGGGAAGCAGGAAGGCAGGTGTGGTCAGCCTATTTAAAGTGAAAAAAAAGCATGACATGAGGATGGATCAGGAGAAGAGACGTAATTTCAGGGCAAGCAAAAGTTGCAACTGGAATATAATAGAGGAGAATAAAACTGAAATCAGAACGGAGAGCAAAAAGGTAATTAATAAAGTGTTTTTTGTGATTTTTGAACCACAAAGAGCGTGGGTGTTATCTGCAATCCCAGATACTGACATCTCCTAATTAATGACCTATAATCCCCTCGCCTCTGTGACGTCATGAATTGTAACTCAGTCAACATGTTAACAAATTGTTAAGGTTAAGAGTCCCCAAAAGCACTTCCAAAAATGTTCTCTAGAGGGGGAAACCCCATCAAAAACCCTGGCTAGACAGAAAAAGGGCCTTGTATAATCTTTACAAAATATTTACTCTTCACAAAAAATGTTCTTCAATAACAATAGTCTGTGTAGCACAAAGGCAACAGGATTTGCCCAAAGCAATAAGGCTGAGCATATTACATACACAAAGGCACAAGAACTCACCACTCTTATATGCATTCGAAATGAATATCCAGGAATTGTGGAAGAACCTCCAGATTTATAGGGCGTAGGGCCTGCCTCTTGAGCTAATAACTCATATGTACAAGATTAGTTTCTCATACATACAAGATTATCTTGTTTGTATGAGAAATCATCTTTAACATATGAGTTACGTGCTTCATACCAGAAATTATCTTGTACATACTAAAAAGTTTCACATACGTACAAGAAAGTTTCACGTACATATGAAAAAGTTTCACGTATGTGCCAGAGATTATGTCATATGCTGGGGATAGGAAGCTCTTGATATTTTTTTTTTCACGTGGTGGTTCAGGGTTTCCGTATGTTATGTCTTTCTTAACACCTTAGTTTAAGTACTGAAACAACGCATCAATTACTCATTTATTCTTATGTAACCAGACCTTTAGAATGGCTTGAACAGAGTGTTGCCATACCTTTCTATGTGTGTTTTATTTTGTTAATAAATTGTCCCTCTTACCACTTATCATGACTATGCTGGTGTCTTTCTGTGTTGCAGTCCTGCTCTTGATTGTTCCTGTCTGGTCACACACGCCACTTGTACCATTAAACTTTGACTTAAATTCGCTTTACACTGATTAGAAAGATGACCATGCTTACTGATCATTTTGTATCATCATAACTGATGCAGCGAGATCTAATAACAAAAAGTTGACCTGACTGACTCTGTAGCTGCTTTGTGAAATTAATATAAACTATGGGGTAAAGATTATTAAATATCAAAACCAGCTTGATGACAATAGCCAGACCTAAATACAGAAAAGCTCAGCATCCAGCCATAGTGATTAGATCAAATTTAATACGTTTTAGCAAGTCTGCTGGCTTCTTTTGATCTCTTCGCCAGTAAATCAATCTCAGGACTTTGATTCTGTCTGGCTCAGACACTTGATTAATAAATGTTTTTAAATTTAACTTACAACCTCTTCCCTCTTCTGCCTCAGGAGAACATTGTGAAATAACTAAGGCCGGTGATTTTTCAAATCAGCTAATGCCAACTTTCTTGCTCTTCCATTTTTTTAAGTAAAAGTTCAGATCAGTCTGAGGATTCCTCAGTTCTACATTTAAAGATGTCATTTTTGATCCATCCCTTTTTTTAAAGTTATTGTATCCAGTATAGGGCCTAGGGTGGCTTGTGGTGGCAGTCAATTGCAGGCCACATGCGCTCCGATTTTAGCTAACCGATACATTTATAAGAATGAGGGAAGAAAAGCAGGGCACTTGGTGACAAAGCCACACAGATCAGAAGGAGACATTCAGAACTCTACACAGGCAGTGGCTGGTCTGTGATTGAAACTCTGGAGTCTGCAGCAGTAGGCAGCAGAGCTAACTGCTGAGCCACTGTGCTGCCCCAGTTGATATAGCCACAGCTCAAAACTAATCTAACAATGCACTGAGTGCACATCCTATCAGATATATATAGATAGATAGATAGATCGAGAGATAGATAGATAGATAGATAGATAGATAGATAGATAGATAGATAGATAGATAGATAGATAGATAGATAGATAGAAAGGCACTATATATGATAGATAGATAGATAGATAGATAGATAGATAGATAGATAGATAGATAGATAGATAGATAGAAAGGCACTATATATGATAGATAGATAGATAGATAGATAGATAGATAGATAGATAGATAGATAGATAGATAGATAGATAGATAGATAGATAGTTATAGATAGAAAGGCACTATATATGATAGATAGATAGATAGATAGATAGATAGATAGATAGATAGATAGATAGATAGATAGATAGATAGATAGAAAGGCACTATATATGATAGATAGATAGATAGATAGATAGATAGATAGATAGATAGATAGATAGATAGATAGATAGATAGATAGATAGATAGATAGATAGATAGATAGATAGATAGATAGATACTTTATTAATCCCAAGGGGAAATTCACATACTCCAGCAGCAGCATACTGATAAAAAAAATATTAAATTAAAGAGTGATAAAAATGCAGGTATAACAGACAATAACTTTGTATAATGTTAACGTTTACCCATCATGAGAGGTTGGCTAAGAGTGGAACACTTTCTTTTTGCTGCTGTTTTAATACATGCAGCAGGGGGAAACTCTGATTAGGTCCAGTCCACAGGTGACGGATAGTGAAGGTGTGAGAGTGTCATGGCTAACAGAAGTCAAGATGATCCCTCCTACTTTGGAGTATTTATTTATTTATTCATCTATTCATTTATTCATGGCACGTACATGGCTCTTTGCTGCAGTCCCCCACATATAACCGTATGGCTCTTGATTCCATCTACAGTGTATTCCTGGCCTTTTACACACCAGTGTCCTCCTTCTCAATCTCAGCTGCACATTTTTGAGAAGTGCTGCAATATCACGCATAATACATAAACATTTGCAGTGATTGCCTTCACTCCATGTTGCAGTAGGATGATAAAATATGTGCTCTGGGTTGCTCATTGACTTGATGAGCATCACAACAAAATTATCCAAACTCCATCTCAGGCATTAGGGCTCGTTCACACTTAAGGGTTGAAAATTTCCTGCATTTTTTTGTTGCTTTTCAAGCTTTTTAATGTTGCTTTACAAATCTTTTTGAAGCATTTTTGTTATGTTTTTTTGGGTGTTCTTAAAGTGTTTTTTGAGCATTTTCCAAGAAGCATTTTGTAGGGAAAATACAACCGATGCCATTTCTTATTACCGATTTTTGGACTTTGAGGTGTCCCAGTGTTGTGAGGCGACTGTTGTATGTCCAGAATGTTAAAGCCTTTAATCCTGGCAATCATGGTGCTGAAGAGGAGGTGTCGTTTGTGTTGTGAGCGCAGATATTGGGTTCACCTTTTTTTGCAGTAATGGGAGACTGGAGGACAATTCTGTCTGTGAAGAACTCTGGCAGCATCTTGAAGAATTCCTGGATTACACATGGACGTTGATAAGCACATGAGTACAGTAATTTGTGATAGTGGCTTTATGAAATTTATGAGAGCTGATTCCCACCACTGCAAAAAAAAAATTGGTTATTTATCAAAAAACAAAAAAACTGAAGCCTGAAGCTGTTGGTGCAACATTGTGTGAAAGCGTGATCTGGTCATTAAGTGAAATCTAGTCAAGAAGAGGTCAAACAAGCTCAAAGGAGACCAATGAATAACTGAAAATGAACATAGATCATGACACAGAGGTTTAATTTTACCCTCTTCTTAAATTTTTTTTTTTTAAGTTTAAAAGTTTACCCCCCCCCCCCCCCTTTTTTTTTGGTCCTGTTCAGGATTGAATCCTGCCTTTTGAGGTGGGGTTAGGCTGCTTGTGGTGAGGCCTGTTCAGTGGATCCAGGCCTGCAAAGAGCACAAGTTTGACATTTAAAGGTTTTTACATTTGTGTGTGTGTAGGAAATAACAACAGTAATACCGTCATATGGCTGATATAAAAGATGTCCCTGTGGTAACACAAGTAGCCATGCTTTTGTATAAATTCTACAGTTCATTTTTTTAATATTTGGTCTTCAGATTATGCTGGTCAGGGATTCTTTGTTTTAGTTTGTGTTTTGACTCTGCTTTAGCCTTTTTCTGACCTTTGCTTGTTTTTAACTTCATTTAGAATTTGGTAATGTTTTATTGTGGTAGGGTCCTAGGGTAACCGTTTTCAATTTCAGACTCTTTTCTATGCAGACTTGAACAGAATTCCCCAAATCCCATCTATAGCCTTGCATGTTTATTGTCACCAGCATGGCCACTGTCAAGGGATGACTGCTACTGTAGTTCAACACTTCCTCCGATTTATTTTACATTATGTAACCTCAGGCACTTAGACAGAGAACCAGAACAGGGAGAAAAGAAAGTTACAAATTTATTCACGCAGTGTAGATAATGAGCCCAAAATGGAGGCTGAGTACAGAGTGTGACAAAATACCAGCACAGCCCGACATGCTTAAATCATCGGGTGGCTCTCTGTCTTAGTATGTTAATTGGCCTCTGGTCTGGCATCATCTCTTCACCAGCACAGACTGGGAGGGAGGGATAGACTGTGTCGTGTTGTTGTGTGGCACAGACGATAATAAAAGTACATTTGATAAAGATGTGGTCTCCGACTGGTGGTGTCTGGGCAAACTTCACAATTTTTATTGTGCTTTTTTGTACATTGTGTCCACATTTTGTTTTTCCATGGGCTCTGCCATTTCATGAGCTTGTCTCTAAGAGGTGTCCCTCAGTGGTTCTGCACAATACGACGTCTAACATCAACAGCGCAACACAGTAAATATCGGCACAATGTATTCCTCATGTAAATGAAACCCTTGTTTTGTGCTTCTTTTTCTTGAATTACTTGTATTTTTAAATCCCTGTGTGCCAATTTAGATAACAAGTTTGTTCTGTGGTTTTGGTTTAGTCAACTCTCTTGTCTTCTTGGTTACAAACCTCCCATGCCTTTGATTTATTTACTGGCCACTTTCCTTCCATACCTATTCTTTCTGGTTCAGGTTCTGAACAGAACATCTATTGGTTGTATAGCTATTTAGGTATTTGTTATTAAATCTATACAAAACACATTCAGGTTTACTACTTCTGTGATTTCATCTGCTTCCCCTGGGGATAATCTCAGCTCCCTACTAGTTCCAGTGAAAAAGTGATAAGGTATATGAATGTCTCGATTTAGTCCCATTAATCAGAGATGACATGTTTACCTAGAGAAGGACCACATAGATATATAGATAGATAGATAGATAGATAGATAGATAGATAGATAGATAGATAGATAGATAGATAGATAGATAGATAGATAGATAGATAGATAGATAGATAGATAGATAGATAGATAGATAGATAGATAGATAGATAGACAGCAGAGGCATTATATGATGGATTGATAAAGTCTCTGTATCTGTATGGCTTCTTGACACACCCCTTGCGCCGTTATGGTAGTATCATTTTCGTTTACATATTTGGCTGACACCTATTTCAAGGTGACTTACGCTATTTATGATACAATTGGTTATATTTCTTTTGCTTTTCTAATTGGAGCACAGGCTGGTCAATTGACTTGCTCATGGTCACAGAGTGCCAGAACTCATTTATACTGGGGACAATGACCTTTACATAAGTGCCATCTCTCATAACAGCAACACCAGGAAAACAGCAATTTGCATGAATGCCGCTTGCTTTAACACCAGAGGATTGGTGAGAAATGTATAATTCTGCATATTACCTCATACGTTGTTACGGCATTCAAAGTTTGTTGTAAAAGTTGAGAAATGGTTAGTTACAATGCACCCAAATCATTGCTATTGCAAAGCTGCATTTTCCCCATGGCCAAAAAGACATAACGCTATCAACATTTTAATTTTGGCTGACAGCTCATAGCTTCTCCACGCAGATGGAGAGATCACATAATGTACAAGACTTGTTACTGATATTTTTTCCATCTCTGTCAAATCGATATCTTTTTATGAGTTCATTGCTGTCCAGTGCTTCCAAAACATTCCACGTTTACTAAAATATGTGTGTCGATCTCTTCTTGCATGCTCTTCTGCCCAGAGGGCAAGAGAAAATGAGAGCAACTGGAAGAAAAGATGTAGTGAAAAAGTATAAAATAAGCAAGTGTCTGAACCACCAATTACCAAAGCCAAAAATCACGAGAGAAGAACAAAGACAAAAAGGAGTGCAGAGTTCAAAGCCAGTAGAGAATCAAACACGAATTGATGAAACTAAACTTTAAGAATGCTTTTGGAATCCATGTAGTCAGATAAGAAAGTGAATACTAGAATGACCCTCTTATCCTGTTGAGTAATGACAAACAGGCTCACGATCTCGGAAGCCATGCCCCTTACTAGGAAAAAGCTGGTAATAGCACATGTGACCTGCAGGGGGCGCACCAGCTCCCCAAACCCGACACAGACACGAGTTCTTTCACTCACTCAGGCCTTTATTTTTCTTGTGGGAAACTCTTCCCTAAGCATTTCTCACCTGCACAGCACAATACCAATAAGCACAGCAGAAGCACTATAACAAATAAAGCACACTTTTTGTCTTCGTTGATTTCTTTCTCTCTGTCCGCTTCTACTCCTTCTCCAGCAAGCTTTATCTTCTCCTTCCTGACTCTGGCTCCTGAAACAGTGGCAGTGGGCTTCTGTTATTCTGCACCCAGGAGTACTTCCGGTGGGCTATTAGTGTGGTCCAGATGCACTTACAGGTGAGGCAGAAGCCCAACAAAGTAGAGCTCCACAATCCCTGCAGAACCCCCTGGCAGCACCCCTGGAACCTAACAGAGCTAAGCCATCAAACTCCAACTCCCAGCATACCCTGTGAGAAACCATGGGACTGCCACAACCCACGGGGGCTGCCATCTAGTGATCGGGGGGATAGTGCCCTGTGCCAGGTCTTTCCCCTAGTCCTTTTCTTTACGTAGGTGACCTGGACCGGCAAGGGCCACACACAACTGAACAAATAACAAAATGGTGGTGGAAAATAGCACAAATCAAAAATGAACTTTAAAATGAAGTACTGAATTGAAAAACAAACTATTTCAACAGATTCCTCAGTGTCAAAAAATTAAAAAAACAAATAATGACATGCAGGTCAATACTAGAGACAGAAAACAACATTTAAAAAAATGTACACAAAGTCCCAGCAGTAGTTTCTTAAATTAGGACAATTGATGGAATGCTGTGTGGAGGACGGCCGGGGCTCTTGTCCGGCAGAGATGCCCCTGTGATGGAAGGACCGGGGAGAGGACATATTCGGAGAAATACCTTCCCCGGAACATGAGAGGGCAACCCCCTGGCTTACACCAGGGCCACGGGTTTGGAACTTAGAAGCTCAACCCTGCTGGGGTCAATGGCCACCGCCAGGAGGTGCCTGGCCAGTTCTGGAGCCCATGCAGCACTTCCATTACACCCGGAAGTGCTGCTGGATGAGTATCGGAGAGCACCTGGAGCCAGAGATGGGAGGTGGTGGACAAAACTTGCCTTGGCGGCAGAGAACAGAAAAAGAGGCAGAGGAGAAAGAAGGAAGCAGAGAGAAGGGACTGAGCAGTATTGTGTGCTGTTTATTGTATACTGTGTTCGGAAGAGGGGAGCTGGGGAATAGAGCTGCCCCACGAGGAAATAAACGTGTGCTTTTGTACTTGTGTCTCTGTGACTGTCTGTGTCTGGGATCGGGAAGCGGTACAGCCCCCATTATTTCCTCAGCTGTTATTCCTGCCCCTAAGAGTAAGACCACATTTGCATCACTCGGAGATCTTTAAGGCACTTAGGACTGTTTTCCTACTCTGAAACACTTGATAAATATGAGCGCTGGCCCTTTTCTCATCAGATTTTTCCATATACTGTATGTACACTTATTCCATCCCAGGTGTTCACCACACTTTCCTTTACAGTGTCACAGGGATGTGAATGCAGTAGAGCAGTGATTCCTAACTTTTTTTGAGTCACGGACCCCTTTAAGAATCTGATGAAAGCTATGGACACCATTTCCCAGAAATATTCGCATAAACACAACTTTGCATGCAATGAATATGATGTACTTTATTGAGATTTGAATGTCTCATACATATATGACATACACAAAGTATTATTAAACTTTAAAGTAAACAATTTAAAAAAACACTCCTTTTTTATGCAAAAAGTAACGGCCACTCATTATAATTATGAAATACAATCCACTAGTGCAAATTAAAACAGGTCTACTACTATTACTTTTTCTACTTACCAATACTACTACTATATGTACTTTCTCATTATCTACTTAATTTTAATGTTAAGGTTGTTCTTGTTTGCCTTGAATAAGAATATGAAACTGTGGAGTGGTCTTCGACAAGTGACACGTATATCATCTTTGACATCCAATCTATTTTGACTTTTCGTTTTGATAGAAACAAGTGCTGAGAACCCTGATTCACAAAGGTATGTAATAGCTGTATAGCTCTATACCGGGCTGTATAGTGAAATTAAATGTTCATTTTTATGTGACCCTCACGAACCCCCTGAAACCCATCCATGGACCTCAGGTTAAGAACCCCTGCAGTAGAGTATCTGATAAGTGTATTCTGTTAATAAGACTTTCCAGAAATTTGTCAATATTGTGGTTGATTTGTATTTTACTGCTTGTGGAGTTTGAGTGAATATTGTAAGGTATTGTACAAAATGTGTAAGCTTGTAAATGAGAACAAGCGGAGCCTTTAACTCAATTGAAAGAGCCATCCTAGAATAAAATGATGAGATTGAATTAGTCTTGTACAGCACTTTCTGAAGGCCAAGAAAAGCACTGCAAAGTCAGAATAATTGAACAAAACTGATTTAGCTAATAATTAGGGGATTTTTTGGACCTCAGCGGTTCATGCTTTTATTTTATTTTATTTGAGTGAGTTACCATATATACTCGCATATGAGCCGGGTCTTGAAACCCAAAAAAATTAATTATAAAATCAGACCCGACTTATACAGTACGCTCATTCAAAAATGCGACACTTACATTTTTTTTTAAGTCTTCTTGCCTCCTCCAATCTCACACCACTTTCTCAGACACATTGAATTTTGTTACAGCAGCGCAGTTACCAATTTCTTTCGCCACTTCAATGACTTTTAACTCTTTCAGGGCTGATGTCTTTTGTCAATATGAGGAGTTGACGATGGTAATCAACTGTAAACGGTGATAAGACCAACCAATACATTTCAGTTGGACTCTCGTTGCTTGAAGGAAAGTTAGTTTCATTGGTTTTGACCGAGATTTTCTGAGTTCCCGTGAGTAGCAAGGCACAAACAATGGCAAAAATGGCACTGACATCTGGCAAGAGATCAAAGCGGACTTGTAAAGCAAAATACTTCATGGACGACGTTTTGCCTATTCTCTCTGAATTGGACTATGACTTGTCGGACTCTGATTTTGATACAAGCAATCGAAAACGAATGTGGAAGTTCCAGCTTCAGCTGACTGGTTCCCAGCTAATCATGGTGCTGAACAGGTTCAAGTAGCTAACAAGCCTACAACACTGTTTACCTGGGAGGACTGCTACTTAACAATGATAAGAGGTAGAAACCAGATTGCAATAAACTGCAACCGTGACCGCTGCTGCTGCCCCAGCCACATAAAGACAGCCTGGCAGCAAGCCTTCGTGACAAACTGTGGCAGCCACAGCATGCAGCAACAGATGTTTTATGTTGATTTCTATGTTAATCCATTGCTTTTCAGAAAACTGTTTTTTGTAAAAAATATTCAGTCCTCAAAAAGTTAACTTAAAACCAGCTTCATATTTTCCTCTGATCGAATGCTCCATTGTAGATAAGGGATGCTCTTACGATAAAGGTGTATGAGGGTGTGAGATACAAAAAACACAAAATAGTGCAAACGTCACTTCGGAATAGTTCAGGTATTACCGTGTGGTCACATAGGCACAATGCATAGAAAAAAAAAGCAGTGTGCTCAGTGGTTACTCTCTCAGGTGGGCATTAGCATATTATAATCTCTTGGACCAATAGCGTGAGTTTTCCACTTTCGACTTATACAATCGACATTATAAAATACCAGATATAGTGTAAAATCAAGCCCCAACTTATCCGTGGGAGAACTTAAATGCGAGTATACAGTGGAACTCGGTTTGTGAGTAACTTGGTTTATGAGTGTTTTGCAAGATGAGCTAAAATTTTTTATAAATTTTCACTTGATAAACGAGCGAGGTCTTGCAATACGAGTAGTATGTACAGTATACGCTTTGTCTGCTGAGCGTCATGTGATATCTATCTATCTATCTATCTATCTATCTATCTATCTATCTATCTATCTATCTATCTATCTATCTATCTATCTATCTATCTATCTATCTATCTATCTATCTATCTATCTATCTATCTATCTATCCCAGAATTATTGAGCACTATGTAAGAAATAGGCCTGGGTGAGATATAATTCCGCTGCAGTAAAGGGTCCCACATACATACCCATGCAGGAGCCATGACTTGCACGGGATTTGAAGTAAGGATACTGGATCTATGAGGGTTTACTTTAGGAGGTGAGAAAGAATAAAATGAAATACTAGCCATTGTACCACATTCTGTGTGATCATCTTCTTGCCATTCTGATTAGGTTTGTTTAGCTTTCAGCTTGATAGTAAATCATATGTCATCCAGTTTAAGAATTGTGATGAGCCCAACATTAAAATATCTCAAGGGAGCAGCACTGGGTGCAAGGCATGAGTCAACCGTGGATGAAGGGCCTGTCCATTGCAGGACACATTTGCTCGATTCTGAACATTGTAAAGGGCAGTCCCTCACAATGATGGTCAGGTGGCCCCACCTCTAGGGGAACCGCCCACAAAACACGAGGAACATAACACAGGCATCGGGAATAAAGCAAATAATTAACATTAGTACGTACCATAAACATAAATAATGAACTCAAAAATTAGCAGAAAGGACATAAAGCAAGGGTTTAAACCTCAAGCCAGGAGAGAAACCCTGACTGAAATACAACATTAGGAACCTTCAAACCCCGACTTGATGTTATTTTGGAGGAACTAGGGGAGCAGGATTGCTAAGCTTTGTTGAACTGAATGGCCTGTTCCTTCCATAATTGTTCTATTTAGGAGACAATCTTTTCATGTTCTTTGCAAAATGCAATTATGGCGCCTACTGTCTAAAACAATTTATTAATCATATCTAGTTAGACGTAAAGTCAGGTGTAAAGCCTCACACACTGGCGGTGTCAGCTCTGCTCACCATTACATTTGTCATTGTTAACTTCATTTATTTTACAGTATATCATTGTACAGGCCCACTCACATTTTTCTTTTTTAATCATTGACAAAAACATAGGAATTATTTGTGGCTGAATGCATATTTTATTAAATTCATTTTGCATTCATTTAAATAAATGATTTCTTTCTTTCATTTAAATATAGTATTCACATAGAAAACCAAACTATTACCAGTACTTAAAGAAATCAATCCTATCTTTTAGCATTATGTATAAAGAACACACCTGAGATGGAACTTTTTAAAGATGAGAACCCCGTCTCCTGTTATTGACCCTCCAGTTCAGGAGGCTCACTTCTATCCTGGCAGGAATGACCTCTGGACAGAACCACCAGTCCTTCACAACTGATACAAAATGAGACATTAAAAGCTCACTCTGCTTATTACTAAAAGAGTTGTTTTAAATAAGACAAGATAAGCAGATGCTTAATGGTGCACGAGAAACAAAAAAGCTTTTATAGTCCTAATTTTTTTAAACATACCCCATAATTCAACTAAGACATATGGCTGGAAAGCCTCAGGAGAAGCTTTCATTTTCTCTTCTGTCTCCAAACCCATGACGCTCTTTATGCTTTTTTATATTTGTTACATTCATGTTTGATTAACTTTATCTTCACATTATTAGCAAAGTAATAAATCCCCACTGAATCTTCTGCATTCATTTGCAATAAGAATTTTAACTTCACATTACGCTTACAGGGCTTTGTTTAGCTATTGTGGCGGCACATTGGCTTCTATTGCTGACTTGTAGCTCTAGGGGTCCGGATTTACTTCCAGACTTGCTCACTGTCCATGCAGACAGTCTGTCCATTTGTTTGCGGATTTTCTTCTTTATTTCTCTTCACATCTCTAAAAATGCACATTAGATTTAGATTGTTCAAAACAAATTGTCTCAAAGTATCAAAGGACCACTGCCAAAAACTGTCTCTGGCTCCCTGTGACCCTAAAATAAATTTTGTGTGTTTAGAAAAAGTATACACACATCAAGCTGACATTTCTATCCAAAGTGACGTCCAAATCACAAGTGGATGGCAGACTTTTTCCACATTTTTCTAAGTAAGTGGAATCCCTCCAAGCCTTGTGAGGATTTAGTATTAGGGATTGAACTGATATTTTCAAGTTCAAGGCCTTGGCCACTAGAGGGCACACATCTAGGTGCGGTGTCCTGTATACTGCGAGGCTGAATATCAGTCGCATAAATTAATAATTACTTGACGAATGATAAAAAAAAAAAAATAATAAAACCCTACCTCCATTGCACATCGTAAAATCCCAGTCCTGAACGCCAGAAGGTTTCTTTTCATTTTAATGCAGATAATCACATATTAGCACCATCTATCACTGTCAAATTAGACTTTTTTTTCCCACGAAAATGTTTTACCAATTCAAGCATGTAATTAAAACTCATAAATGTAGAATGATTCCTTTTTCATTTAGGTGCCAGTTGTAAAACATTCAGGGGAACTTAACGGCAGTACACGGGAGCATATTTTTGATCATTTTGCGCCATTGAATATATTAAAAAGTTGAATTAGATCCTATCATTCAGGCACCCATGAATAAACCCTTATAAAAATGTAGCAGCTTTCAAATGTGAATGGGACAGGTCTATGTTAATATGTGAATATAAATGCATGAATCATCTGCATTTTAAAACACATTCTTTCTTTCACAGTAGCAGTCCTGGGGTTTACTGCCAAGAAAGATACAAATACACATAAAGTGGAGAGTGTGCCTACTATGCAGAAGACACCACCAGACACAGCACAAAATGAGGGGCAGCCACACCACATTCACAAGATGGATGGCCACAATACTGTACTGCATGAATAGACTTCGGCCAAGTGACCTGTCATCATGACAGCTCTTTGATTCATTAAAGTCATTGTAAGGAGCTGAATATGACAGCTAAAACCGTAAAATCTTAAAATCCCACAACTCGTTTGTTGAGTCAGTAAGACCAAGTCAAAGAAAAATCTGTTGAAACTTCAGGACAAAAAAATAGAACTTTATTCAATATTTAGGGTGGAGTGTGCCATTAAAATGGCCTGAATATGTGGTATCAGGAATCCGATGAAACTCACACACCAACCAACTTCTAATCATGAGCTTCAGTTTTTCTCATTCTCTGCACATGTCAACAACTGTTACCACTTCTTCACATGCACGATAACAAAAAGGAAGTCAGGCCTAAAAAATGTTTAAAACTAGACGAGTATTCACCAGGGGCCTCATGTATAACGGCGTACATAGAACTCACACTATAACATGGCGTAAGCACAAAAGCGGGAATGTGCGTACGCACATAAAAATCCAGATGCAGGAATGTGTACGTACGCAAACTTCCACGTTCTTCCACTACATAAATCCCGATCAGCGTGAAAAATAACGCACGTGCACGCGCCTTCTGTCCCGCCCCAACTCCTCCCAGAATTACGCCTCTTTGAATATGCAAATCAATATAAATAGCCTTCTGTGAAAAGACAATGGGAAAAACATGGGGGAAAATATAAGAATTTCAGTGAATACCAAGTGGAGGCAAAGGAAAAATGTACTATTTGTTGGTTTAAACAGAGGTATAATCAACAAAAGGAAGTTGATCGAGTGACAGTGTCGGAGAAACTCAAAACCTCAAGTTCACAAAGTCGCACAGTGCCCAAAATAAAAAAGAAATCACATATCAAAGTCGCCGTGAAAAGACGAGTCATAGCCCACCATCTGAGTGTCATATGAAAGCTTATTAGGGTACAGTGAAAAAAATAGTCACACAGTGGGAAAAAAGCACGAAATGTCAACTTTAATCTCGAAATTTCCACTTTAATCATGTAGTTTATTTTGCCATTAAAGTAGAACATCATAAACTTCATCTTAAAATCGTTCAATTTACTAGTTTCTCAAATCCCATTGTAACTAAAGTAGCACGTTAAATGCTTTTTTCTGTATTTGATCTTCTTTGTGCTCTGTGTGTGAATCACTACGAGCTTCTTAAACGGGCTTTCTCTTTCTCCGACAGGACACATAATCCATTACATTCGTGATATTACAGTTCTCTGAATAATTAAAATACTGAGATGTATACGTGATATCTTTTTCATGATGATAGGAGTTAAAGCATGTTATTAAACATGGGAACACGGTGGCGCAGTGATTGGTCGTGTCTCACGCAAGAGGTTTGCTGCGCCATGCGCGACCTTCGATGAAATAATTTATTACAGAAGTACTGTCTCTTTCAAACGTACTAACCTCCAATTCCTGTCCTTACTTTTCTTTCTCCAAATACCCAATCGCCACACAATCAGCTCTGTAATAGATGTGAAGCCATTTGTAAGCTTAGAACGCCGATTCTTCAAAACTTTTAAGGAACATTGAAATATCTTCGTAGTACATATTTAATTATTCTATCCGTCTATCCTTCCAGTGTCGCGTCAGCACCAGCAAGAATACAACGCAATGCAGGAACAATCCCTGAACTAGCTAGCGCTGCGGCACCGTGTTTTATCTGTATAATATAATCAACATATTTTGCTGCATTTCATCTTAAAAATGATATCGTCATCATATGTAAATACGCGCTTTATAAAGTGGCGCAGGTTGTGCAATATTATAACTGTAGTGCAAGTTTACAGTGAGGTAATTGTACTTATAAGTAAACAGTTCTACAAGGATCACTTGATGGACTGATTGAGTGCGTTTATAGTTCTTGGGATGAAACTTTTTCTAAACTGCGAAGTCTGTACAGGAAAGTCTCTGAAGCGTTTTGCCGTGGCTGAGGCAGCGTTTGTTTCATGCTGTATACCGATAATTCTCTTTCCAATCAGCTGCTGCTGTGATTCCCCACTCAGATACAGTGATATAAATACTCCGAGTGGTGCAGTGAGAGCAATATAGAAAACGATGATCTGCTGTGGCAACCCTTAACAGGAGCAGCTGAAAGAAGAAGAAGATGCAGTGAGAGTTACAACGCTAAAGCAGCTATGGTATTTGTAATACTATGGCTATTCCCTGGACCTTTATACTGCTGCAGGTTAATTAGATGCATTACACTAATAAATAATATGCAGTTAATTTCAGTGTATTTATAAAGCCGCATCAGGATCTAAGAAAGAAAGGGTGACCACACAGGAACAGTAGCACTGCTTTGATGCTGGGTGCCGCCAGTCTGCAAAACCGAGTAGAGAAATTGCGTACGCCAGTGTATGAGGTACCGTGGAAATGTGCGTGGCTTTACGCCAAGTTTAGGTTTTATACATCGTGATTTGAGCGTGGAAACGTTCGTACGCAACATTTCTGTGCGTACGCACCGTTTATACATGAGGCCCCTGGTCCGGAACCCAAAAGAAGCCTTCACCCAAGGCAGCCAGACCCTAAACTCAAGAGGCAGGCTTCAGGGCCTGTATCAGCCCAAAACGGGACTTTTACAAATCCCACAAACATTTTGTTCAAAAATGCGCAGACATGCCCTTCAAGGGAAAGAAAAGTGAAGAAGGTTTGTTTTGAAAACATGAAGACAGATAAAAATCCTTATAAATGAAGATTGTGTTTCTATAAAGAAAACAATAACAACAGGCAACAAATAAGCAAAAAACAATTACTCTAAAAGACATCTTGAGGCAAACAAGTCTCAATACATAAAGCAAAGGCAAACTCCTCAAAACCAGAGCCAAGGATAAGGGAAACCGGAAAAGTCCACAAAAGTACTACAAACTCAACAGTGTGGGACACATTTGCAATATGGCTGTGCTTTGTCCTACTGAGCTTGTAACGGCTGACCCCTTACCCAGACCGGCCACTACACTACCAAGACTATTCCTTGGATTACCTAAGGTTCCTTGCTCTAATAACAAGTTGTACACCTTAAACATTGTCTTATTTTTCCCGACACGACGAAATAACCAGAAAACAGTAAACGGATATGTAAAATCAAACATGGATATATTGTAAATGATAGATATAAATATACACGAGGACAGACGAATATTTAATAATATATATAAGTGTGCACAAGATACCACTATCCCAATGACACCAGTGACTAATTACTATATAAAACACGAATATACCAATATTTACAAAAAACCCTCCCTTGCCCCTAAACAATTAATAGAAACATGGAACACAAATACAAACACAGATATTGATACTGACCGTACTGTTAGTGTGCTCCTTCCCGTTAACAAAACGACCTCACTGTGGAAAGTCCTGGCAATGGGTGGTATGAATCCGAACCCCGGGGTTTCTCGGCTCTGGCTGTTGTGATGTTGAATCAGATGTTGAAAAAGCAAGCAGTGAAATGATGCAATAAACGGCAGTGATGAGTTTGTAAATGATCGGGTGAAGTGTCTGCTTTCTCCTCTCGATTTCTCTCCTCCCACTTTCCCCTCCCCTTGGCTTTCGCTCCTCTTGTTTAAATGCAAAATGTCCCGGATGTAACAGGTGGATCCAACAGGTGATTTCTGTCTCGGGGCTCCGGTCTCTTCTCCATCATCCTTCCCCTCTTCATTTACGGGGACAACATTTACTGACGTACATATAGCGGACAGTAAACGGGACGATGAAAACAAAACACACTCAGCACAGACAAAAAACAAATACTTATTATTATGTAGCCTCGTTACAAACTATGCTTTCTGTTACCACTGTGGGTTGGCAGAGCTCATTTGCTCTGTTGGTGGGCCACACATGCAGTTCATGTCTGCGTTCATTTGATCCATCTTGTCTGAACAGCATTCTCTTTGTGATCAGTGAACTGACTACCAGACAATGGAGTGCACCGCGTAATCAAAGCATGATATCATTTCGCCATTTGGCAGTGTGTTGTCATGCTGAGTCGTGCTATCATTACCCAGTGGGCCGAGTTCGACTGCTCTAATGATGGGCAGTTCAAGTCTATGACCATTAGGGGCTGCACTACGTTCATTTGATCTCCCTTGTCCAAACAGATTCAAAATGCATTCAACTTGACTTGTGGCCATTGCAACAGCAGCATATGGGCGTAAAAGCTTTGGCCGCCAGGGTTCACCATTTATGGGTTTAGTCTCACTTTGAAAAATCCTTTTGACAGAACAAAAACAAATCTGAAGAATAAGCCAGGGGGTCTGTTAAAAGGTAAAATACTATTCTTGGATCCATGTAACCTTTAAAACATTTCATTTCTGCTTCTACAGACATTTTTTCTTTAAAATTCACTCGGCTTATTTTGGAATATTTTTTTCTAGAAGTTTTCTTCCCTTGGAGGGTGGAGAGTGAATCATTGTCTTTGGTCGTCCTTGACATTTTTGATTTTGCACAGTCAACTGCAATTTAAGAAATATTGTGTAATCTTCTTTGTACTCCTGATGAAAAACACTGGGTGGTGAAAAAGGAAAATGTAAGACAAGAGATGGGCCTAGCCAAGATTGTTCTCTGAAAAGAAGAACCCACACATGTGTTAGAAGAACATTTCAGTGTATCAATGTGAGTGATCAGCGATATGGTGCAGCATGCCCTGGATAAGACTTGAGTTCTCTTTAAGCACAATGCAGTTGAATTCAATTCAGTTTCGCTAAGTGCAGGCTGAGTGCTCTTTATACATGTCTAATTACATAATGCATACACATAAAAATACAAATTAATTTAAACACTTTAATTTTAATTAAAAAATGTATTTTTTGCTTGCTTAAGGTAAAGCCATCTCTGATGGAGGATCGCAGGAATCGTCGGGTAGAGGAGTCCTTTCATCGGATTGGCTGGCCCAGCGCTTTTTCAGCTGTGGAATGGAATTGGAGGAGGCGGCTTGATGGCCGAGGTCTCCAGGACTCTGAACAAATCCAAATTGTATTCTGTGATATCATCTACTGTTGAATTCTGCTCTGTACTTGTAATATTTCTATTGCACTGTTATATTGTGTTGAGGATTACTTGTGTTCTGCTCTGTGTATTGTATTGTATTGTATTGTATTGTATTGCCCCTCCTCGAACTGCCACCTTATCATGGTGGAGGGGTTTGCGTGTCCCAATGATCCTAGGAGCTTTGTTGTCTGGGGCTTTATGCCCCTGGTAGGGCCACCCAAGGCAAACTGGTCCTAGGTGAGGGATGAGACAAAGAGCAGTTCAATAAAAACCTCCTAAGAAGAAGAAAAAATTTGGACGGCGTTTTCCCTTGCCCGGACGCGAGTCACCGGGGCCCCCCTCTGGAGCCAGGCCTGGACGTGAGGCTCAATGGCGAGCGCCTGGTGGCCGGGCCTGCACCCATGGGGCTCGGCCGGGCACAGCCCGAAGAGGCAACGTGGGTCCCCCTTCCCATGGGCTCACCACCTATGGGAGGGGCCAAGGAGGTCGGGTGCAGTGTGAGTTGGGTGGTGGCCGAAGGCGGGGACCTTGGCAGTCCGATCCTCGGCTACAGAAGCTGGCTCTTGGGACATGGAATGTCACCTCTCTGAAGGGGAAGGAGCCTGAGCTAGTGCGCGAGGTCGAGAGGTTCCGGCTAGATATAGTCGGGCTCACCTCGACGCACAGTTTAGACTCTGGAACCAATCTCCTTGAGAGGGGCTGGACTCTCTACCAGTCTGGAGTTGCTCCCAATGAGAGGTGCCGAGTGGGTATGGGTATACTTATTTCCCCCCGACTTGGAGCCTGTTCATTGGGGTTTACCCCGGGGGACAAGAGGGTAGCCTCCCTCCGCCTTCGGGTGGGGGGATGGGTCCCAACTGTTGTTTGTGCATATGCGCCAAACAGCAGTTCGGAGTACCCACCCTTTTTGGAGTCCCTGGAGGGGGTGCTAGAGGGCATACCTTCTGGGGACTCCCTCGTACTGCTGGGAGACTTCAATGCTCACATGGGCAATGACAGTGAGACCTGGAAGGGCGTGATTGAGAGGAATGACCCCCCCCCCAGATCTGAACCCGAGCGGTGTTTCATTATTGGACTTCTGTGCTCATCATGGATTGTCCATAACAAACACCATGTTCAAGCATATGGGTGTCCATATGTGAACTTGGCACCAGGACACCCTAGGCCTCAGTTTGATGATCGACTTTGTGGTCGTGTCGTAGGACTTGCGGCCACATGTCTTGGACACTCGGGTGAAGAGCGGGGCGGAGCTGTCAACTGATCAGCACCTGGTGGTGAGTTGGCTTCGATGGTGGGGGAGGATGCCGGTCAGGCCTTGTAGGCCCAAATGTGTTGTGAGGGTCTGCTGAGAACATCTGGCAGAGTCCTCTGTCAGAAGTAGCTTCAACTCCCACCTCCAGCAGAACTTTGACCACGTCCCGAGGGAGGTGGGGGACATTGAGTCTGAATGGGCCATGTTCCGTGCCTCTATTGTTGAGGCGGCTGACCGGAGCTGTGGCCGTAAGGTGGTCGGTGCCTGTCGTGGCAGCAAACCCCAAACCCATTGGTGGACACTGGCGGTGAGGGATGCTGTCAAACTGAAGAAGGAGTCCTACGGGACTCTTTTGTCCTGTGGGACTCTGGAGGCAGCTAATATGTACTGGCAGGCCAAGTGGAATGCGGCTTCGGTGGTTGCTGAGGCAAAAACTTGGGCATGGGAGGAGTTTGGGGAGACCATGGAGAACGACTTTCGAACAGCTTTGAGGAGATTCTGGTCCACCGTCCGGCGTCTCAGGAGGGGGAAGCAGTGCAGTGTGAACACTGTATATGGTGGTGATGGTGCGCTGCTGACCTCGACTCGGGACGTCGTGGGTCGGTGGGGGAGTACTTCGAAGACCTCTTCAATCCCACTAACATGCCTTCCAATAAGGAAGCAGAGCCTGAGGACTTGGAGGTGGGCTCCCCCATCTCTGGGACTGAGGTCACCGAGGTGGTCAAAAAACTCCTTGGTGGCAGGGCCCCGGGGGTGCATGAGATACGCCTGGAGTGCCTCTGCAACATCAAATGGACATTGGGGACAGTGCCTCTGGATTGGCAGACCGGGGTGGTGGTCCCCCTCTTTAAGAAGGGGAACCGGAGCGTGTGTTCCAACTACAGAGGGATCACACTCCTCAGTCTCCCTGGAAAAGTCTATTCGGGGGTCCTGGAGAAGAGGGTCCATCAGATAATCGAACCTCAGATTCAGGAGGAACAGTGTGGTTTTCATCCTGGTCGTGGAATAGTGGACCAGCTCTACACCCTTAGCATGGTCCTGGAGGGTGCATGGGAGTTTGCCCAACCAGTCTACATTTGTTTTGTGGACTTGGAAAAGGCGTTTGACCGTGTCCCTCGGGGAATCCTGTGGGGGGTGCTCCAGAAGTATGGCGTGCCGGACCCCCTGTATAAGGGCTGTTCGGTCCCTGTACAACCGGTGTCAGAGCTTGGTCCGCATTGCCGGCAGTAAGTCAAACCCTTTTCCAGTGAGAGTTGGACTCTGCCAGGGCTGCCCTTTGTCACCAATTCTCTTCATAACTTTTATGGACAGAATTTCTAGGCGCAGCCAGGGCGTTGAGGGGGTCCGGTTAGGTGGACTCAGGATTGGGTCACTGCTTTTTGCAGATGATGTTGTCCTGTTTGCTTCATCAGGCCATGATCTTCAGCTCTCTCTGGATCAGTTTGCAGCTGAGTGTGAAGCGGCTGGGATGGGAATCAGCACCTCCAAATCTGAGACCATGGTCCTCAGCCGGAAAAGGGTGGAGTGCCCTCTCAGGGTTGGGGGTGAGATCCTGCCCAAAGTGGAGGAGTTCAAGTATCTTGGGGTCTTGTTCACGAGTGAGGGAAGAATGGAGCATGAGATCGACAGGTGGATCGATGCGGCATCAGCAGTGATGCAGGCTCTGTATTGGTCTGTCGTGATGAAAAAGGAGCTGAGCCGTAAGGCAAAGCTCTCAATTTACCAGTCGATCTACGTTGCCTACCCTCACCTATGGTCATGAGCTATGGATAGTGACCAAAAGAACGAGATTGCGAATACAAGCGGCTGAAATGAGTTTCCTCCGCAGCGTGTCTGGGCTTTCCCTTAAAGATAGGATGAGAAGCTCAGTCATCCGGGAGGAGCTCAGAGTAGAGCTGCTGTTCCTCCGCATTGAGCAGAGTCAGATGAGGTGGCTCGGGCATCTGATCAGGATGCCTCGTGGACGCCTCCCTGGTGAGGTGTTTCTAACCGGGAGGAGGCCCCAGGGAAGACCCAGGACACGCTGGAGGAACTATGTCACTCAGCTGGCCTGGGAACACCTTGGGATTCTCCCGGAAGAGCTAGAAGAAGTGGCCGGGGAGAGGGAAGTCTGGGCATCTCTGCTCAAGCTGCTGTCCCGGCGACCCGATATCAGATGAGCAGAAGAGGATGGATGGAAGGATGGATGAAAATAAATTGTATTGTCTTGTACATGGAACCTAGCAATATCTGTTGTGACAAAACGAGACATCAAACATGATAAAGGTTTGGGGCAGCCACCCCCATAATATGTTCCTGGCTGCAAAAATAAAGAATTGTAAGACCAGAGTAGTTTACAAGACTGAGTCCAAAACAGAACTGAAATCAGGAGGAGGGGAGTGAGGCTTTATAAGGAGTCTTGTGTAAGTGACGTCGTCCTCTGGGCCGGGACAACAAGTGACGTTTCCTGAGTCAAGGCACCGGAACCTGGCGGAATTTCCCGGGAATGGTCTGCAGGGAACTTAGAAAGAGAGTCAGTGCACCCCGCCGCCCCCTGGTCGGGTGAGTCAGTACCATTCTCTAAGCCCTTTAGCTGCCTCCTACTCGCACGTTTGTGACAATGTCCATTAACATATTTGTTGGTAAAGGAGGAAAGAAGAACAAAAGTATAATCAGCTGCATCCCTGGAGAAAATTAACCTCTTGGGGTCCACAATCAGGTATAACAAACAAATGTTTGGCCTAGAGGCCTTCGCCAGCTTGCTGCCCACCACCCTCCAGCACATTTTGCCTGAAGTGGATACACAGAAGTGCCAGTAGTCTATGTAAGTGGGAGTTTTGAGCTCCAAGATCCACTTCCATTCCCTTTTGAATGTCAAGTCTTGCAATACACTAGGAGTTAATAGAGGAGTTGGCTGGGGTCCCCCTTGCCCCATGGAGTTTTAATATAAATACGATCAAATGAACAGGTCAGTCCCCTTTCGACTTTCAAGCAGCACAATACAATTATGATTAAACCAAGAGCAGTGACTACTCTCGGGAGTTTTGATCACAATAAAATTATATTTGTTTGGTACATCCCTAGCAACCTTCGCCAACTTGCTGCCCACCCCACTGTGGTGCATTTTGCCTGTGGGGGATACACGTAAATGCCAGTACCCTATGTAAGTGGGAGTTTTGAGATCCACTACCATTCCCTTGGAGTTTCAAGTGTCACAATACGCTCCCCTGCTAACAATGGAGCTGTTTGGGGTCCCCCTTGGCCTTTGGAGTTTCTATGATTAAATGAGTCCCCCTTGATCAGCACAACACAATACAATTATGATTGAACCAAGATCAGTGGGTACCTTCGAAGTTTTGATCACAATACAATGATATTCATTCAAAAAATTGGGCGGAGGGATGGTTTTGGATATGAGTGATGCAAGCACAGGGCAATGCCAGTTCATGGCTGCTAAAAATCAAGAAGTGCCAGTTCTCTGTACCGGTGCTGGCAGTGGAGCAGTGGCACCAAGTGCCACAACAGGATACAGAGAAGAGAAAATGAAGAGATGAGGTTAATAAAAAATCTTAATGATTGTAATTCTTATATCTTTATGCAAATAACTAACAAAAAGATGTAATTTGAAACTGCTATGGCCTGAACAGAAATGTGCAATGTTCCTTCAGGAAGAAAGGGGAGAAGTAACCCAGCAGGTGTCAGGGATGCTTAGCTGTGGGCTTTACAGGGGGTAAAGAAAGGCTTGGGAGTGTACCTTCACAGTACCTTACACACCGTTATTACAAAAGAAAAAACTGAGTGTCAAGTAGGCTTTGCGCCCTAGGAACCAGATTACCAGTACTGTTCTATAACATTTTAGTAATTATTTACCACTCTGATGCTGATCTTTCTGATTATAAAATAGGTCATTACGATAGCAATTGGTGAGAAGAATTCATAATTAATTGCAGAATTATGATATTTGAGGGTCCCTCTAGAGTAACTCTTTCTCTTGCATGATTTGGCTCAAAAACTAATCAGCACATCATCATCTCATAACAGGCTTAAATTTTGGGTTTGGTATTTTTCCACCCAGCTGTTTTAGCTCTAGACCATCCTCAAGAAACTGTGACACACACACACACTGAGACCCTAAAACGGTGAGATCATTCGAAAACCGGAGATCTAAATTTTTGATGAATCTAAAGCTTTTGCTCCTTCCCCATAGATGATAGGTTATGGTGGGCAAGGGAGGGCACAAAGCAAAAAAAATATGACAACTTAAAGAAAGTCCAGAGGAAAACAGCTAGGCTGATTCCAGGAGTGAGAGGTGTGAGCTATGAGAAGAGATTGCAGTTGTTTAACCTTCTCACTTTAAGCCAAAAGATTTTAAAGGGTGCCATGATCGAAGTGTTTATTATTATCAAGAGAACTGATACATTGCAAAATTATGAAAGAAATTAGCAGATTCTACTTGTTACTTGAATTCGGCAACAGGAACACAAGGGTTAAGGGAAAATTTCACACAAATGTTAGGAAGTTTTTCTTCTCACAAAGAACCATAGACACATGGAATGAATTCCCAAGTAGCGTGGTGGAGAGCAGGACTTTAGGGACCTTCAGTTCTTAACTTGATATTATGTTCGACAATCTATGCGAATAGGATGGATGAGCCTGTTGGTCTGAATGGCCTGTTCTTGACACTCATTTTATTAAGAGTGGGTGAGATCAGAGACTCTAATGGCACTTGGCACTTTAAATAAGTATCGGGGCTACTGGAATTCCACAGGAGACGGTTTCTGGACCTACAAAGAAAAAAGAATTTTCATATGATTAGCCCTAGGAAATGGCTGAAAGCAGCCTCAGTTCCATAAATCCTTTGAGTATGGAATCAGAAGGTGAGCTGCAACAAATGCTGGAGTACTGAAATGAAGGGTAGAAATCAAGTCTGATTGTTTGTGTGAGAAAAAGAGAGAAGGGAGGTGGAATGGCAAGCCATTTCCTCCTTGTGCAGCACTGTGTTGAGTGGCCGGATGGATGAGACACCCCACCTGCCAGAAAGGTCTAATAGGGCTGCATTTTGGTTTCTGTTAATTCCGTTGTTTATCCCTATTTGTGCATTCCTATCTTGGGCTTATTTTTTGTCAAATTAACACACTCATTTGTTATTTTGGTCTCTTTGGTTGGTTTTGGGGAAGCCATTACTGTCATAGAGTCTGTTTCAAATAACGTGGATGGTAACATTCAACATGTCAATGATGGTTTGTGTGTTACAATGACAGAAGCTATTTGAATGCAAACTGTATTAGTGATCAGATGTTACATGAAGACGTCATCTTCATTCTGGTCAACTTTACTGTTTCAATGACCATTATAATTTAACAAACCTGCTTTGTATTTGTATTTGTGTCCACATACCAATTCATTCATTCCTTGTCTGAATCATCATTCCTCTAGAAGTATCTCTTTGCCCATGAGACTTTATACAAGTCAGATTATTCTAATTCAGTATCTCAGTCTTTGCAAATGCTACCCCATTGGTAGTGGTGTGAATATAAAGAGTGGCTTGGAGGCCCAGGATAACTGCATTGTTCTTGATTCACAAATCATCCGTATGATCATACAGTACTTACCTAACTGGCTTTACAATAGAAAACTTAATGTTGTTCACTCCCACAACTCCATAAAGCTTAATTATAACTGTTGACCTCTTAGGCCCATTAACACTTGAGTGTTGTAAATCTCCAGTGTTTGTTTGGCATTTTTCCAGCTTTTTAATGTCATTTTGGAAGCATTTTTCAGGTGTTTTTCAAGCGTTTTCAAAGAAGCGTTTTGCACAGAATAAATGATTGACATTTCCTCCTTTTAACATTTTCTGGGTTGGTTAAGTTTTTTAAGCGTGGTGAGATTGTTGTGTCTGCTGAATATCTTCTATTATTTAAGGGCTGGTGATCACAGTGTTGAAGAGCAGTCGTCGGTAGTGTCACGAGTGCAGATTTTGGGTTTGCCCTGTTCTGCAAAATTACACATTGCTGTCAGTTCTCACAGGTGGCGCAGTGGTAGTGCTGCTGCTTTGCAGTAAGGAGACTGTGGAAGATTGTGGGTTCACTTCCTGGTTCCTCCCTGTGTGGATAGCGCTTTGAGTACTGAGAAAAGCGCTATATAAATGTAATGAATTATTATTATTAGTAAGCACGTAGATACAGAAACATATGATAGTGTCTTTTGGATACTTATGGAAGCTTATCCTATAGAATTTTAATCAATATTTTTAATCAATACATGATGTAATTTTACAATTTAATACAAGTATATACTTATATGAAGTTATAACAATAAATTTGTAAACACTAGCTGTCCCCTATGGCTCCACCTACATAGTAGTGAAACAGGACAAACTTTAAAAATCAATAAAAAAAAAAAAGTAACATCCAACATCAAACTGTTGGCACTGTATCTGATTGTGTTCAGCTCTGACAGGAGAGAGTCCCCCACGTGGGGAGAAAAACATGTGGCCATTATATGTCTGCTAATGATCAGGAACACTCTAAAACAGACGTAGCTCTGATCTCTCTCCCAAAAACATCAACCGTTACTCCTTAACAATCTGTAGATGATAATGTCTCTTGAAGAAACAGGTATCGCTAGCTAAGGAGAGGCAAAGTACGCTCCAACATGTGGCGAGAGTTAGAGCAGCTCGAACGGATGCTGGTACATGAGTGATGAGAGCCTTTGCCCCCCTCCCCTCAGGTTTATCTCAGATTTGTGCAAATAAATCAGTCCCACAAGTGAACTATGATACTTAGCGTGATGAGAGAAGTAGCAAAATCAACCAGAATGTCCAAGCAAATTATAGATAAAAAACAGATCTAAATCCATTAAGCAGTTCTGTCGTGAAACAAAACATACAGACAGACGTTGGATTAGATATATATATATATATATATATATATATATATATATATATATATATATATATATATATATATATTCATTGCATTCGTAGTCTGTGTCACAATCTGATTGTATGGGTGGTTACCTACCACGTAACGCTTGTGGTTGGTCAGCAAGTCAGCTAACATCTGCCACGATGCCCTCATTTCAGTTGCGAGAAGCAGATCATAGAAAGGTTGAAATAGTTTACTGTCAAATATTGCAAAGAGTACGTGACACGTGTTTCGCCCTAATTCTGGGCTCATCAGGCGTACACACTCACTGCACCCCCCTCTCGGGGAATTGAACCTCGGACATCAGCGCCAGAAGCAAAGCCTCTAACGTTGCGCCACGGCGTGTGGTTCATTCATTTGACAGCATGTAGATCGGGGTAATTACATTCATTGCATTCGTAGTCTGTGTCACAATCTAATTGTATGGGTGGTTACCTACCAGGTAACGCTTGTGGTTGGTCAGCAAGTCGGCTAACATCCGCCACAGTGCCCTCAGATAGATAGATAGATAGATAGATAGATAGATAGATAGATAGATAGATAGATAGATAGATAGATAGATAGATAGATAGATAGATAGATAGATAGATAGATAGATAGATAGATAGATAGATAGATAAGAATAAGAACTTAATGTAACTAAAGGGTTAACTAAATGTTGTTTTAAGCCAGGGCATGTGAGGCTGTTGCCTCATCTTGAGAAACCACAAAGATAGTTACTAAGGGTAAAATGAAGTAGGTGAGTAACAAACACCCCTCCAGAAAGTGGGAATTAACTAATGGGAAAGGCCAAACACCCCTCATATGAAGCAGTGCTAAAATCAATAGAAGAGGCCACAGGTCACATCTATTACAAGGCAATATTCCGATTAATGGGAGAGTCAAAAGGAGTCAGAAAACACTGGTGGCCACTCATTGATTGGATGAAGCTCTGCATATTATGCATATTTAGAGTCAGATGATGTGATGTATTGGATGAGGTAATGTAACAGAAAAACATAAAGGCAGATGAATTGTTTTACTGAGTTCTCACTCCATGGACTGAGACATTTGTGCATACCTGTGTACAAATAAAAAAATTGTTCTGCGCTTTCATCTGATTTCTGTGAATGACTTCTTTGAAAACAGAGGAAAGGTTTTCCACTACAATCCCTAAATCACCGCATTATTTCAAAATAATAATAAAAAAAAATTGCTCGCAGGATTGTCATTGCTGAGGACCCGATTGGCTGGATCAGGCCAAGGGGACACCCACGTAACACCTAGCTGCTGCAGGTAGAGGGTCATTTCTGGAGGGTGGGATTGGACCACGTGTCTGCCTAGGGGGGGTTGCCAACCAGGATCTTGAGCTGTTTCGTCATGTGGTGGGTGAGGCAACATGCTATACTGGTGCATCCTACCGAACCTGACCTGACATGACTACTGTCACTAATCTGTGATAGACAAGCATGTAACATTTCTCTATGTACATGTCACAATAAATATAATCAATCAAACTATATAATACAGACGAGATGTGGAAATGTGCAAATAAGTCATACAGATAGTGATCAGTGTTCAACAAGTACATCGCACCAGTCATTTCCCAAAAGAGAGAAAAAAATGTCTTGTTAGCCCTTGCTCATACTGTGGTAAGTTATGAGAAATGCCTTCACTATGCATTATTAATTAATTAATTAATTAATGAAGATGGATCAGTGTTGTCTTCATTCAGGCCCATTGTGGTGTAGACAATACATATAAGCACAGAGCGACAGAAACATTAATAATAATAACTGTTCCATGCTTACAGTGATATCACACATTAATAACCTGGACAAAATGCCTTGCATATCTGTTTTCTCATCCTTATTAAATTGTCACTGCTTTCTGCTTTATCACCGACGGAGATATATGCATTCACAACAGGAGGCCATGCACTGACAATTACACACACACTTTACAAGAGCCTCGACAACAATTTATTGAAATGACGATGCCAAAACTCTAATATGTTTTTCTGACAGAGTGGACCCCTTTTGAGTAATGATCAGCCAGCGCCACAATAAGAGAGAAACATGGAATGTAAGCGGTAATAAGCTCACGTTGTTTAGCCTGACAGGGGTGGGAAAAGTCGCCGTTGCTAAAAGGTAGATTGCAGTAATGAGCCATCTGTTTACTTCTGGCTTTTGATGTGCCTTATTTATTTTTTTATTTATTTATCTATTTGTGAGCCTTGCTCAGTGCAGCACTAATTAATCAACAGTTTCCAATTTGCAAAGGAGATTCAAAGCAAAATGTAATTATACTAGCCAGAAAGCATCCGGCCGGTGACACAAGGGGCCTGATACTGGCGTTAACTCCTTCGTGGTTAGATTTTTGGGAGTCCAGTGTTGGGAAGACAGCCTGAGTTGAAGACTCACTGAAAGGAAGCCAATGTAACCACGGGAGAGGGAGTGAGGGAGGGAAGGGTGGTAGTCTGGGTTTTAGTATGGCCACGGGCAGCTAAGGGTAGCCTGGTGCAGGTGCTGCTTTGTGTTTATAGTAGGTACTATTTTAATACCGAGCTGTTGTATGTAATGTTTGATTTTTCTAAAATTTTATTTGCCATTTCGTATGCCATTTTAGTGAGGTCGTATTCCTTTTGGCAGCCATCTTGGTAGTGGCTTAATTGACCTGTTGTTGGTTGTGCAGCTCTCTGGTTATCCTAGCTTTGAGATAAAATTCAAATGAGTGTTGAACAGTTTTGTTAGAGTTTGCGTTCTCTTAGATTTCTTGAGGCTTTTTTTTTTTTTTGAGTTTCTGTAAAATTTTGATTTACATTGATGACATACAAAGTATATATATTTATTTATTGCAACAGTGCAGAGCGAGTCCCAAAGTAGTTGGGCTGCCAACCAGGCAAACCCTGTTTAATTCAAATAAAAAAAGAATAAAGAACTTAGCATGTGCTCACTGGCGCTTAAATAAACAATCGGCTAACAGCCTCTCATTACCCTCTAGTGGTGTTGCTAGGTAGGGCAGGTCTGGATTCATTCCTGACAGTCAGGCTCTCAGGTCTAAATGAGGCACCACCTTCCAGGGATGTCTCACTTTTCTATTGGCCGGATTGGAAGGGGCAGGGCTTCTATGGCTCTGTTGCCTTCAATGGCTGGTTTCTCAGTGCTGTGAGCGGAAAAAGAGAACAAGACCATTAGTGACAGTGTCCCCACTCATCCATGGGTGGTACCACATACCTTAGGTGAGCCAGGTAGGTGACTCTATGGCACCAACGCATGGCACTATCTATCGATCTGCATTAATGACACTTTCTGTTTATATACCTTAGCCTTCATGATGATCATAATGGGTTCATGATTCACTCAAGAGCACTTCCAGTTTCACAGACAAGGCACATGAACAGACTGGGCAAAAATAACAAAGAAATACAAAATGTAAGTCATACTAGCGCAAGAGAACATTGTAGAACTCAGCATGCAAGTGCATGGAATCTTTCGCACAGAGGGAGCCTACCCTACCTTTGAAACAAAGCATCCTGAAAATACAGCCTAATGCTATCTTGTCCTTCTGCGTCTTCTACTTGCCTGTCACAAGTCCTTATCATTAAATGGCTTCACAGTTTCTCAAGGGTGTCTGTGCTTGCAGTTGTGAGCTACCATGGCTATTCTAAATGCTTAGGCTGCCCGTTAGGCATATTTCATTGATTCTTGACTGTGGTGAATCTGTAGAGTAAAGGTATCGCGACTCAAAATGTTACCAGCCAGTAATATCTGAATTTATCTTGACACAGTTTGTGTGTGTTGCAAAAAATATAAGTATGCAGAACTCACAGGGAATGCTCTGCTTACATTATTTTCTCCTTAAGATTTTTATGCAAAATATGGCCTAATTAATGTACTGTAACACAGTGACATAAGTAGGCTGAGAGGGAGCTACACAGTAGGAATTTATATAAATACTGTATCACAGGAAAATTAGTGTGCCGAGATATTCTGATTAGCTGATAAGTTGATGAAGCTCAATGGCTCTGTCACAGTAAACTTTGTAACATGGGTGGGAACAGACTGTCGTAGGCAGGCTAAAAGTTGGGATGCCAGCTGGGTCACCTCTTTTAATTTTGACCGAAGAAAAGTGGTAAAAATGAAAACAAAAAAGTGGCTCTGGTTAGACTTGTTTTCTTGCGGGATCTCTTGTGGTTTGGGATTCGGATGCTCTGTCCTGGTTTTTTGCCAGTCAATGTCTGATGCCTGGCTCCCTGGCTGCCTGGTTTTTACTGTGCTGGAAGGGGCAGAGTCTTCTTGGAGACTCAAGGTGGAGCTACACCCATTCCTTCAGTGGCTCCCAATGCTACTGGGGATAGAGATGGTACTGTTCGCGTCAGTGCCCCCTCTCATGCTGGGGTGGAATGCTAACCTTGCCAGAACCAGGAAGGTGGGTTCCCAGGTACACATGCTTGACAACATTTATAAATGTATGTGGTTTAAAAGGAACATGGATTATACCAAGTGGTGTGTGATGTTTTTGACTCATAAAACTCTATAGATATGAAAGGGTTATGCCAGTCTTGTGAGTCTGTAGTTGTTAACCATACAAGTAGATGTACCAATACTTGACTGAGGTGAGTCTGAAGAGATAATAGGTTGACTGCTTGAGCAGTAAGGGGTGATAAATGTGTTTCCCACAGCTGGCATACTAACTTGAACCCAGGGCATCAGTAGTAATAAAAATCGAGATGCACTGGGCAATGAGGACACATAACACAACAAGGGGCAGTGCAAAATGTTCAACGTGTTTTTAGTTTTAAAACAGTGTCCATCAATAAATAAAGTGCAGCGCAATCTTCTTCAAATAAATACATGAAAAACAAGTGCTAGTTATGTGAGATAAACAATCCAAAAGGAACGTTAACAACTTTAACAATAAAATCCTTGAGATAAAATCGGGTTCGCATTTCCTGCCTTTTTTGCCAGAGAGTTGTTTTATCTGCAATCTTGGATGTCCAGGAAGTTCATGGCATTGACCTTTACACTATGCATTGCACATTTCTGGTCATCCGTCCTTATTAACACATGAACAGTCATCAAAGTGTCGAAATCCTTGAAAAACTCAAATTTATCATGGGAAGACACAAAAATAACTCAAACATAATGAGATAAAATTGGAAGTGAATTTAAATGAATGAATCAAGTTCTCCATAGTAAGAGAAAAAGAGGAAGGCCTGAGAGGAGGTTTATGGATGTGGTGAGAGAGGACATGCAGGTGGTGGGTGTAATGGAACAAGATGCAGAGGACAGAAAGACATGGAAGAAGATGATCTGCTGTGGCGACCCCTAATGGGAGCAGCCGAAAGAAGAAGCAGAATCAAGTTCTCCATAGTCAAAGCTCTAGACTACATCTCAGGGAACAGGGAGTAACAGGGAACTCAGCAAAAATGTAACAACTCTTACATCTTAACATGTGAGGTGTTTACATTGTGTTGTGTACAGGGGGTCCTCAGGTTACAACGTCTCCACATACGACGTTTCGAGTTTACAACGCTCACTCCAATAAAAACGTGAGAAGGAATAAAAGTAAGGATTTTTTTTGCACTCATTTTTTTATGTTACTACAGTACAGTATATAGTACAGTATATTTATGTCCTTTTCCTTTTTCTGTGGCTTAGTTGTGTTTTTATGTTCTAGATTATGATTTTGCAAATGTGTTAGGATAGGTAAGTGACTTAGGCTAGGGTGTGTTTCGACTTACACCAAAATTCAGGTTACATCACTGTTGTAGGAACGGGACTGTGTCGTAACCCGAGGACCCCCTGTAATGTCAGTGGTACTTCAAGGCTTGTCACTCTGCTCGTGAAGCTGATGCCACCCGGCATGGAAAGCTTGTGTGTGTCTTGGCAAAGCTGTAGGGGCGGTCACATCATCAGGAGCACTCACATCACTCTTCAGCCCTAAAAGTTGGTTTAATGCACTATTAAGATTGGAGCAAATCTCACTTTTTAATGTACTTAGTGTTCGTGTGACTCTGTGTTGCGAATGCTTTGATGCTCGTAGATTTGCTTCAGAATAATAATTCAGTAACAACACTGTCATTAACAATGTCTCTGTTTATAATTCATAAAAACTGATGGTAATTGATACTGTATTTTGACTAATATGTTTATCTTTTTACACAAGTGTGCAACCCAAAAACAACCTTCTCCTCCACCCCGAAGCTATGGCCCGAGAATTTCATTATGCTCTTGTAGTGTATGCGATAATAAGATCTCTAAACTCTAAACTAAAACATGGAATCAGTACTTTACGGAGCAGATTTAGACCACTTTCGTATGTGGAGCTGAATCTGATAGTGGTGCATGTGACTTGAATGTGACCTGCTTGACTGAAAATCATGGGGACATTAGCATAACCAGCTAATTTACCATCAACACAGCTATGATTTTGAGAAAAAAGGGAAAATCAGTTCGACAGAAATTCACCAAACAACAGTCTTCAAAAGCTTCTTAAGACGTTGAGAGTGTCAAAATTTCAAATTGAGGTGGGCAGCTCATTCCACCTGCTAGGAGCTACACGTGAAGAAAGTTTGGACTAAAATTTAATACCATGCAGAAGTAGCATCAGAAGACCTGACTGGACCGCACAAGTGTCTCCATATTTATGGGGGGGCTGACCCACTGACTACTCTGTAGGCAAGCATCAAGGATTTTATCTTACTACGTGCTACTGCCTGGAGTCAAAGTAATGATTTGAAAAGAGGAGTTACATGTGCCTGTCTCGGCTTATTGAACACCAGACATGCCACTGCATTTTGAGTCATCTGCACCAGCTTGGTGACACATGCCAGTACTCCTGCCAACAGACAATAGATAGATAGACAGGTACTTTATTAATTACAAGGGGAAATTCACAATTGCATTAGTCTTGACATGACAAGACCAAAGCCTGGACCAGGAGTTGTGCTGCTTATTCTCTCAGATACGGTCTGATCAGGTGGATATTGTATACAGTAAATCTGCTATAGTGAAAGACTGTAGCAATGTTGTCCTTGAAGGACAGTTGGTCATCAGTCACCACCCCAAGGTTGCTTACCAACTTGCCGGGTGTTAGCAATAATAAGCTGAGGTGAACAGAGATGGGGTGCTGAACAGACGCACAAGCTGGAATAACAAGAAGGTCTTTCTTTGCCATGTTGAGCTGGAGGTGGTATTCCTTCATTCAGGTTGAAATATCAGTGAGATATGGAGAGGTTGATGCTGATACTTTTTGTGGTCCTCTCCTAGAAACAACAGGAACAGCTGCATGTCATCAGCATAGCAGTGATAGAAACTATGGAATGGAAAGTCCCAGCAATGATCCTTGGGGCACCCTCGTGCTTGCCTGGTGCGCCCTTGACATCTCTACATGCCAGATGGTTTGACTCAAATCTCCTGAAGGCGTTGATGACAAAATCAAAGAGGATGACGCGGAGGATATGGTGGTTAATTGTGTCAAAGGCAAAGGAGAGATCTTGCAGAATGAGGACAGTTGACATCTTGGCAGCTCTTGCCTGCTGTAATGTGCTGACATCTATAAGTAGAGACGTCTTGGTGGAGTGGCCCTTTCTTTTGATTAGTACCACTGGCATGATTTGACTGGTTTTGTTCCACATTTGGTGTTCTTCTGTAACTAACATGCAGGTAAGCTGGCGGCAGTAAAAGGTTTTGATGACTTTATGGTTCACTTTTAATGGCCTGCTATCTCTCCTTTTGTGAACCATTGGCCTTTCTTCAGATTTTGACCACTAAACAAGGTGCTTGTTGATTTTCTAGGGAGCTTTCCAAACCTTCGATTTCCAGAAATGGCCAATGAATGCATTTAGAGGTTGTGCTTTGTTTTACTATAAAACCCTCCGTGAGTTACAGTTGTGAGATTTTCTATCCCAAGGCTAAAGCCATCTGCTTCATAGCAGCCCTTTTTTTTTTTCTTCTTCTTTTCCCATGTTCCTGAAAATTTTATTTCTTGATGGGATCACGCTGAATGTAATAGCTTTATGATTTAGAAGGTTAAAATGTTAATGTTTACATTAAGTAACTGTCAAAAATTATAGCATAAGGATAAAATATTACATTTTATGAGTTTTAAATAATTGCTAGGGCTCCCCTGCAGGATTTTCCATAATAAGACAGGGAAATTGAATTGAAATCCATCCGTGCTTTGGTTCAAAGACTGAATTTAAATTGGTGACACTGGGGAGGGGTGCTGGGGAGGGTTAGAAATCAGAGTGAAGAGCAGTTCTGTTCTACATGGTGGCACTAATTAAATAACTCACTTTTTCATTAGAGGGCTTGCAAAGGAGAAGCACAATTTTATAATTTTATCATGCCAGTAAACCCCACTGTTATAAGTAGCTCTGAGTATTTGTGCATACGACACGTCTTAAAACCCATTTTTCTGAAGGGTCTGCCAGCCTGTGTCTATAAAACATCCTAGCAAAGCCGAAACTAAAGACCCTTCATTTCCAGCTCAAGTTCATGTGTACACAATGCAATAAGACTCAATACCTGCACGCATATAAGGTGAACTACTACAGCCATGCAGATGACTCTCATGGTTCAGTCAGCAGTTTCCCTCTGACTGGGGGGTCACAGTGGTCTAATTTCATGTCATTTATTTGATTTATGTTTTTTCTGTTTATTATGTACATTTTTCTTTGTGTTCATTTTTAAATGAATGTTGCCTTGGTTATGTCTCTTGTGTGTTGTGGGTGGCTCCCCGGGGGGCAGGGCCACCTGCCAATCACCGCCAGGGACGGCCCCCCACTCTATTTAAGGAAGGGCCTCCCATAGTTCCTGGTGGTTCACTGTGAATGTGCTAGGGAGTGGAGTGTTTCTTGTGTTTACTGTGCTTTGTATTTTTGTTTCTTGATTTTCTGGTATTGTTTTGACTTTGTCTTTGGATTATGCTTTTGATCTGAGTTTACTGATATTTTGAACCCTTGCTCTGTTTTGACCACCACCTTTGGATTCTGTTTCGGGACTTTGTTCACTGTGGATTGCCATGCCTTTTTTCAGACAATTCCAAGCAGTGGCACAGCTAGAGTTTTGTTATCTGGGGTTGTCTTTGAATTCGCATCCACCACCTACATAAAATATAACACATATCATACAAAAAATTAAAATGACGAAAATTTTAACTACACTTTTAATTATTAATTACCATTGAGGTATTTCAATAATGCCTCTTCATTCTTTTTTAATACTTATTCTGCCACCTTTTCCTTTTTTCTAAAAGCACCACCGCTCTTTTTTGTTCATTTCATCTTGAGATTGAGAAAATAATAAAATATTAATAATGAGATTGAAGGGTTTATTCCTTTCAGTTGGAGTAAGTCAGCATTTGTAAAATATGACTTTGTAACATATGTATTTGTAACAGTTTTTAAACATTAAAAATGGTGTAGTTTGGACATAGATAACACACATAGGCCAAAGCTCTATCAAACAAAACTGTCAAAAAAGCATAAAAGTTGAGATTTATTAAAATGTGCCCCCGCCAGCTACTCCAGTGATTCCATGTGCTCTTAGGAGCTTCATGCATTGCAGAAACGTTTGATAAATAAACCTATTTTATTAAGATTTTGGCAATGTCCTTTTTTGGTTTCGAGCTTGGGCTTTTTGCTGGTGTTTCCCCCTTTCTAGGGGGCAACTTTGGAAAGTGTTTTGGTACCTGTGCTTCAGGAACTCCCCAGTTTTACAACAACGACATGCAGCTCTACTTATCTATTATACCTGATGACCCCACTACTCTGGCCTATCTGATTCAATGTCTGGCTTGTGTTTCTGAATAGATCAGTACTGTAGTTACTTTCTCAAGCTAAATACAAAAAGAACAGTAATTTTAGTGGCAGGCAGAAATGGAAATAATGAGGGTGTTAGAAATACACTTGATCTCTTAGCATTAAAACTCAAGGCGGAAGTAAAAAGTTTAGATAGAGAGACAGTACTTCACTGCCAATTTGTGTATAATCATGGACTCTGGCCTAAACTTTAAATCACACATTAACCAGATTACAAGGACTGTATTTTTTATTTAAGGAACATTGCACAATGTAGACCTCTTATAACACTGCAAAATTAAATTAGTTTTGTTTAAAGTCAACTAGATTACTGTAATGCACTCCAAGAAAGACATCAATTGGTTACAGGTAGTGCCGAATGCAGCAGCAAGAATCTTACCTAGAAAAAGAAAATCTGAGCACATCACACCAGTTTTAGCACCATTACACTGGTTACCTCTGTCTTTTAGAAATGACTTTAAAATAACTCCTAGGTATTAAAAATGTACATAATTTTGCTACATCCTATATTTTGAAGTGCCTGTCCCCCTGCACTCCAAGCTGTAACTTTAGATCTTCTAATAATTGTTCTGCTTATTATTCTAAGAGCCAAGCTTAAAAGAAGTGGTGAGGCGACCTTTTACTGTTATGCAAGAAAACATCTGGAATACGTTACCAATAGAGATATGCCAGGCTAACACTTTAAAAACTCTTAACAGCCCACTTTTTTCATAACTACATTTTAGTTGTACTCTTAAAATGAATATACATGCATAGAATCATCATATTCTTCTGGAATTTACAATCATTATTAATCTCTACTTTTCAGTACCTTCTTTTCTGGTTTCCCTGACCGAGGCTCCATGCAGCCACCTGTGATGCTCGAATGAAAGCAGATGCCCCAGCTGTCCATCAGACCTACTGTGTCACACTCTCTGGGACCAAGGCTGAAAACAATGAGGAATGACTTAAGGACATCTATGCTAGGTGGAAAGCCCAGTGAGGGTGGGTGGGCATTTGGCCAATGCTGGCCTTGTTTTTTTTTTCCTAGATTAACTGGAGTTTTTGTTTTTCTGTCCTCTTGACCAACTGACCTTATCAGTATACCCCACAATTATGAAGGAATGGAATCTTGCCATTAGTCTCAGCCATAAGATATTGGGACAAACAACCACAGAAGCTCATACATTTTGATTGAAAATGTTTAAAGTGTAATATAAAAAAATAGCTGAGTGACCAACTTAGTACCAATTAGACGTGAGCCAATGCATTTATTTTAATCCCTTTTGGTCTACAGAACTGTAACTATCTTTGGAATATTGCACGTTGTTGAAGCTGATGTGGCAGTTAGTGCCACTTCATGGCTCGAGTCCCGATTTCAGGAAACTGTATGCAAATCGAAACTTCCCTGTTTCACTCCTCACTACTGGCCACTATCTGTGTGGAGTTTACATGCTTATTTATTTATTTACTTATTTGGCTGACACCTTTATATGAGGTGACTTATAACATGGGACATACAATTGGTTGCATTTCTTTGTTTTTTTCAATTTGAGCACAAGTAGGAGAAGTGGTCACACAGTATTAGATAGATAGATAGATAGATAGATAGATAGATAGATAGATAGATAGATAGATAGATAGATAGATAGATAGATAGATAGATAGATAGATAGATAGATATAGATACTTTATTAATCCCAAGGGGAAATTCACATAATCTAGCAGCAGCATACTGATAAAGAACAATATTAAATTAAAGAGTAATAACAATGCAGGTATACAGACAGACAATAACTTTGAATAATGTTAATATTTACCCCCAGGGGTGGAATTGAAGAGTCACATAGTGTGGGGGAGGAACGATCTCCTCAGTCTGTCAGTGGAGCAGGATGGTGACAGCAGTCTGTCACTGAAGCTGCTCCTCTGTCTGGAGATGATGCTGTTTAGTGGATGCAATGGATTGTCCATGATTGACAGGAGCCTGCTCAGCGCCCATCACTCTGCCACAGATGTCAAACTGTTCAGCTCCATGCCTACAATAGAGCCTGCCTTCCTCACCAGTTTGTCCAGGCGTGAGGTGTCCCTCTTCTTTATGCTGCCTCCCCAACACACCACCGCGTAGAAGAGGGTGCTCATCCCAACCCTCTGATAGAACATCTGCAGCATCTTATTGCAGATGTTGAAGGACGCCAGCCTTCTAAGGAAGTATAGTAGGCTCTGTTCTCTCTTGCACAGAGCATCAGTATTGGCAGTCCAGTCTAATTTATCATCCAGCTGCACTCCCAGGTATTTATAGGTCTGTACCCTCTGCACAGAGTCACCTCTGATGATCACAGGGTCCATGAGGGACCTGGTCCTCCTAAAATCCACCATCAGCTCCTTGGTTTTGCTGGTGTTCAGTTGTAAGATACTAAGTTGTGGGATTTGACTCCAAAACCTCAGGGTCTTAAGTCTAAGGTCTGAACCACTATGTCACATGTCCTCCCTGTATCTTTGTGGATTGTTCTCTGGGTTCCTGGCTTTCCTTCCTTCATCCCAAAGATATGACTGGCAAATCTAAACTGTCCCGCTGTGTGCACTGCAATAATTGGTTCCAGTCCTTTGCCCCATGCAGTCAGGATGGCAACTAAGAGTTTGATAAAGCGGGTTTAAGAATTCTTTGTTAGTTGAAAGGTTCTATATAAAATTCAGAGTATCCAAATAACTGATGAGTCAAATCCTTTACGTAATTCCTTTTTGGTCCTGGTGTTGGAATATTGTGTGTAGGACAGGAGTCGAAGAAAATGTAAACTGACTGAGCCCATGATTACTTTGATCAGTCAGATGCAGCTCATTCACATATCCATAAAATAATTTTTCAGACAAAACCCCAAATTTCCTTTTACACAAATGGCCTTTGTGTTGCATAATACATAGTGAAAAGCAATGAATCATTAATATCTACAAAAGCACAAGAATATGTCAAAATGAATGCTGAAAGCACTGAGCTGAGATGATGAGAATGGCTCTGAATGAACAATTGAAATAAATTTAATTAAAATAAGACTTCTTCGAATGAATCCTTTCCTTGATTTTTTTATACCAAATTAGGGCTGTGGGGACCAGGCAGAAAGGATCAAATAAAAGCCTCCATCTCAGAGTACCCTCGTGTCACTCACAACGGGCCAGATCAGACATGTCAATCATTCGAACAGGATGTCTTTGGCATGAGAGTGGGGACCATTCCCAAGATCAGAGCAATTAGGAGGTGACAGTGGGACTTACATTTCTCTGGTATGCTCCCTTATCAAGACATTAATGAACCTCACCCTATAATCATGGCGTTACTGTTGCACTGCTGTGGCTCATATTCACTTAAATTTGCATTGAGGGCTCAGCAAAGCACCTGCTTTGTTCCCAGTAATACCTCCTATGAGGGACCAAACTTGCAATAAATCACATATTTTTATGAGTTTTCTATTGTTTTACATGTTGACATTATTGGTTTATGACTATTGACTATGATTTTGCATGTATACTTCATTGATTTACGTGCATTCATTACTGGTGTCATTCATAGGAACTGTTTCGTTTCATGTTTGAATATTATTGGTGTGGAAAGAATATGCCTTGACACAGAAAAAGGTTTGGGGTGGCCTCCCGTGTACTTGGAGTATGGCTGCAAAAATGGGCAAACCAAAAAAGATAAATGCGAGCTTGTTACAGATGTGAGTCCAAAACAGAACTGATTGACAGACGGAATATGGCTGCTTTTAAAGTCAGCCAGGGGAAATGATGTCATCTAGACAGGAACCGGAAGTGACATCACTGGGTCCGGAACCGCGAGTGACACCATCGGGCCCCTACCCAGAAGTGCTGTCATCATGGCCAGAAAAAAAATGGAAGTGATGTCATCGAGCCCAGGCGGAATTTCCCATGTTTGGTCTGCAGGGACAAAAAAGAAAAGATTAGTGCACTCTGCCATCCCCTGGTTTGGCATGGAATCACCTTCTTTCAAGCCCTTTAGCTGCCTCCCATGCACACGTGTGTGACACATTGGTTAATATATGAACTATATGTTGCCTACTGGTTTGCATATGAAGTTTATTGATTTTCATTTGTTAAACACTGGTTGAAGTGCATTCATTACTGGTTTGAGTGTATTGCATTGGTTTGCGTTCTTACGCTTCTGGTCTGCTTACATATAGCAATGGTTTTGTGAATGCACTATGCTGGTGTCATTCACATCTTATGCTGGTTTTATGTTGGTTTTGCATATGAACACTATTGATTTTGTGTATGTAATGGTTTAATGTGTGCACTATGCCATTTTCTTGTGCATGGCATACTGGTTTTCTGCGTATGCTATATCAGTTTTGTGTGCTAAACATTTTGGTTTTCTGTACAGATGCTACATTTGAATTATATCAGTTCGGCATACAGACTATATTGGGTGTTGACGTAATTTTGTGCAGAAATAGGTAAGGCATTAAGAAGGTAACTGACACAACCATTTTTGAGGAACAGATAAGAGTGTGTCACGCATACGTACGGGAGAAGCTCCTTGCAGGCTCAGTTAAGGTATGTAATAATCCGCCAAGATGAGAAGGGCGCTGCTACTAGCATTGTCATCTCCTTCTTTTCCCACGGTGCTGAGAAGCCACCTGGTGAGGGCATTTGACCCCACCCCTTCCAGTCCAGCCACCATAAAACCCTGGGCATCCCAAAATGAGGCGTCATTACTCACTCAAACAACCTGCCAGACGGAGCTCCGCTAGCAGCGACTGCAACCCCTTCTACTCTTAATTTTGTGTCATTTCTTTTGTTTGTTTTTTGTTGTCCATGGAGGGTAAAAGGGAAGACCCTGTTGGCGCCCCAAAATTTCCTTGATATCTGAACACCCGTCATTCCCACACCCGGCCACAAGTGATAAATTAAAAAAGCCGAACATTTTCAATTTCACTGCAGTAAGTTTGTGAAAAGGCTTGGTGGAAATTTAGTTAAATAGTAGTTGCAGGCTAACACGGGCACATGGGTCAAATTGAGTGGCACAGATGGTACACTCCCATATGTAATGAATGGGCTTTATGGTGATGCTTAATGGTCACTGTAAAGTAGTGATGCTCTGACTGATCGGCTGCCGATTTTCACTACAAAAGACTTAAATTTAGGCAAACTGGCTGACCACAAAAAATGATTTTTTTTAGCATCTGCTTTTTTAAGCTTCATGTGATTTTAGTTATAGTGTTACTTTAGTACACAAGATATTATGGTAGATGAGCCAGTGCTCATTTTTTGCATCAAACTTTATGTAAACAGCGAGCAGCAAGGCAGACTTTACCAGAGACATAAAGAAGACCCGAATATTAGCATTTACATTAAAAAAGTGGAGTAATAAACTGAGAAAAAGGAATCCGAGGGTTTGTGCTGTACAATTTGACAAAGCTACTTTAATGAATTTTCATTCTGTCCTTTAATTAAAATAGACACCGGTTGTCTTAGTTTAGGCTTTGAGCAAGCTTGTCGTAAGTACAACAACTCACAATTTCACATAGAAAAAGAAGAGATAACAAAGAATTTGAAATTGCTGCTTACCTCTTTCAGGGCGGATGTCAACTTTTGTCAAAGGGATGGGTTGACAGGGGTAATCAACTGTAAACAGTGACAAAACCCACCATTATGTTTTAGTTGGACTCTCTTTGCTAGAAGGAATGTTAGATTCTTTGGTTTGACCAAGCGGAAAGGAGCAAACAACGGAAAAAATGGCATCAACATCTGGCGAGAGATCGTAGTGAATGCGTAAGGCAAAATACTTTGTGGACAATGTTTTGCACATTATGAGACTCCCATTTTGATACAAGTGATTGAAAATGAATGTGAGATACTAGCATCAACTGATCGTGGTGCTGAGCAGGTTTGTGTAGCTGACATGCCTATGGCAACTTTTGCTTGGGAGGACCGCCACTTACGGTGACAAGAGGTACAAACCAGATAGCGATGCACTATGACCACCGCTGCTGCCAACCATCCCCTGCCACGTGAAGACAGCCTGGGAGCTAGCGTGCCACATGTTCCTGGTGACCAAAGCACACCTTGTTGATTTCTGTGTGAAACCATTGCTTTGTGTGCTTTACAGAAAACGGTGTGTTTTGGAAAAAAATATTCAGCCCTCAAAAATTTAGTAAACAACAGCCTTGTTAGGCTAACAGCAAAAGTTTTCTATTTTACTTGTAAACCTGTTAAGCATGTTAGCCGTGTATCTTCTTGATAAATATCTGATGAACACTTGATAGAGTTTTTAGTTCTTTTAAAGGTTTGCACTGTGTTTATTATTTGTTTGTGTGTGTCATACAGTGTAAGATGTTGTAAGAAACAAGTACTGCAAAATTAAATGGTAATCCATATATATAATTACACCTCAAGAATTAGGAATGTGTAGCTGCGACACTGAAAAAAAAATAACAAACAGTTGTATAAATACAGTGAATGTACATTTTAACAGCAAAAATCTGTAGTGCAATTAATGATTAAACATTTAATTGTAGGCATATTTACATTTAAGCAGCATTTAACTGCAATATAAATGAATTGAATCAATGAATAAGAACATATCTATCTATCTATCTATCTATCTATCTATCTATCTATCTATCTATCTATCTATCTATCTATCTATCTATCTATCTATCTATCTATCTATCTATCTTGTACATATAAATATAAATACACAGACACACACAAACACACACACATATATATATATATATATATATATATATATATATATATATATATATATATATATATATATATCTATACTGTATATATATATATATATATATATATATATATATATATATATATATATATATATATTGTGGCAGATGGCTGAGATCCCTACCCAGCAGGGACGCCTGGACCGTCCATGAGAGGAACAATACCTCCCCTGGGCCATGAAAAGGCAGTCGCCCTGGTTGGCTTGGGGGCCACCGGAACAGAGCTGGGAAGCTCATCCCTGTTGGGGCCCATGGCCACCACCAGGGGGCGCCCGGACGATTATGGAACCCTGGATGGCAGCACTTCCACCACACTTGGGGGTACTGTCAGAAGGAATCCCAGGGACACCTGGAGTGCTTCTGGGTGCTCATGTGGCACTTCCGCCACACCAGGAAGTGCTGCCGGAAGATCACCACAGAGCACCTGGAGCACATCCAGGTACTGCATAAAAGGGGCCGCCTCACTCCAGTAGCCGAGCCGGGGTCGGGAGGAGGAAGACAGAGCTTGTTGGGAAAGGAGTAGAGGTGGCAGTCTGTGTCCGGGGACTGACTTTCCACAATATATACAGTATATATAGACACAGAAGATGAGTCTTCTCTGTGTCTGGTTATGCAGGATCTTAAAGTAAAAAGTTTTTTAAATAGATAAGTGATAAGTATTGACCCCAAGAAAACCTAATTGGAGCGTGTCTACTGTAAAGTAGTAAATCATGTTGGACCACCCTAATTTTCATAGTTTTGGGACAAGACTAATTTCCTTTTGTGAAATTGAAATTGAGTTTTTTTCAGCCCAATAATATTGTGAAACATTTCTTTTTCCAAACAATGAATCCATTTTAAATGAAGGAAATTAATATATACATTGTAAAATATTTCCCTTGTTGTTAATGTAGAATATGTAACTGATTTGCATGAACTGCAACTGCATGAGCCTGGCAAATAAATAGGTGCAAATAAGTTGCTAAATTCAGCCTCATGTTCACTTCAGGCTTAAGGGCAAACACTGCTAAAGAACAATAATTACCACCACATCCTTTCCCAAACATATTGCAATTGGCCATTTTAATGTATCGCTCCTAAGCGTTCCTCTTCATGCTCTTGACGTGCCTGTACCAATCGCTGAGTTGCTTTTTCTTGTTCCTCCCATCGCTGCTCTAAATCACATGAGCAACTAATATAGTAGTTTGCAAGCAGAACTGATACAGTTCACATGTAAAGCTGCAACAGGGCGCACTTAAAACTGACATGCTTCATGGGAAAAAACGAGGTAGTGTTAATATAAAACCAGCATATTATCATGCAAAACTGGCATAGTACTCACATGAAAGAAGTACAGGACTTACTGTACATGGAATTGTTCTAGTGCAGACATGAAATCAATAGTGTTCATACACAAAACTGATATATATCCTTCATAAAACTAGTATAAGTTATGGTAATCGGTAGGATTTCAAGATGGGCTAAAAAGTTTCCTTTTTTTTTTGGATCCCAGCACTACTGGTGTTATTGAAACAAATACCAGCAGAACAGGGCTGAGGACTGAACTGGGGTCCTGGTGTTGTGAAGTAGCAACGTTATTCAGACATAAAACAGAAAATCAGTCCCCTGCCATTTGGAGGTTTGACTTGAATTCATACTACCTGCATGAAAGCAGTTTGATTTGTATAGTGCACACATTTGCAGACAGAGTCTAGAACAACTGTCCACGATTTTATGATCGGGTAAAATGCATGCTGCATGCACCACCGTTTGTTCAGAATGGCACTTTGGCGGGCGGTTTACATTCCAAAGCCTTAAGCCAGTAGGCCACACTGCCTGCTGAATGACACATCACCTTTTGAAGAGCTTGGCACTTCCAGGCAGCACTTTGTCTTCCTCCCATCCACACTTTCTGTGTTTCAGCTCTTCAGGCCCTTGCTGCTTCATGCCAGCTCGCGCACAGCCCAGGTCTTTGCTTTGCAAATGTGTGAATGAGCACAAATGTGCAGAGTTGCCTGCTTTCAATTGATAACTGGACTCAAACTGTTGTCATAGATTAAGCATTTCCCAGATCTTCTTTCATTTCTATAGAAAGGAAAAAAAAAGAAGCTCTAAACCAAATTATGGGCTTATAAAAACTAATCTTTTCAGCAGCTGGACCAAATTCCACCTTTGCTCTTTCACACAAAATTGTGTTTTTCATTGCTTTCCGGTGAGCCGTTGTCCTTTGATTCATCAACTGCAAACTGACGCCACTGCAGTCTTCCCACCAACCTGTGCTGGGTCAAGCAGGTTTGAAAATGGATGGATGAATGGATGGGTGAATGGATAAGGACTTTAGGAAGTGAGGACATTTTGATGAAAACGTATACATGCACATAACACAAAGATTTCAAACATCACAAACAGTATGGAATTTAAATGACACTGACAGTGTTGCCCAGTGTTACCTGATTGAGAAACTGAAAAAGTGGAAAGGTAAAAAGAAAATACAAATTTTACATTGCCAAACTTTAATTTCCCTTAAGATTGTTGTATTTAGTACATAACTATTGACAGTATTGGAAAGGTTATTTGTATACAATCTATATATACAATCAAAAGTGTTGTGTGCAGTATATACAGGGAGCAGTATTATTAAGTTACTATTACACTTTATTGACAACATAAACAATAGTGGCAGTGTAGTGACGTCACCATGGAATTATTAAGTAGGGATAGTGTTTTAATAAAACCAGAAAAGGACCAACAAGACCAATAAGTGATATGGATGAATGTAGTACGTAGCAGTTAATGTAAAATGAACAACGACTGGTACAAATATACAAATATGGATGGCACACAATTAATTATAGAATCATTTAATATGCACTAGTCAATGCCACGACCAGTTGTACACCATACTGGCACAAAAAAAATCCTAGTTGTCAGTCTGTCATACAAAAAGTTACACACCCCTGGCCCCTGAAGTTTGTTCTTGGCCTTAAGCGATAGCTTTTGTCCATGACACACGCAACGCGACCCATGATTTAGACATCCAGCTCATGGCAACCCCGAAATTTGGTTTGAGTCCTTGTCATCACCACAAAAGACGTGAGAGTCTGCATCCCCTGACAGGAAACACAGAAAACAAGGTGTCAGCAGGTAGCGTACATGCATCATTGCTGAAATAAAACAGAACCCCAGCGACAGAAACATGAAAGTCACAGCAGCACGTCTACAACTATCTCACAACACAAACCCCATAACACTAAAGCACATTCCACATGCCAATGGCGCACGTGTCAAATGAAGGCCACAAAACATTGGTGGGACAAACTCTGAATGTTTCCTCTTCAAACTCACACTTTGAAAGACAACAGCATCCATGACCTTTCCTCAACGTCAGCCTAAACGCAGAAGGCACTTCACTGATGATGATGTGATATTATACATCCAATTTTTTTTTTCGCGTGAGCAATAAATATGGAATCTAGTTAAGGCTTTAAACATATGGCTTCAAACTTTAGGAACCTTCTTATCTCAACTTGATGTAGTTTTGGACAACATAGGTGAATACGATGAATGAGCTCGTTGGGCAGAATGGTCTTTTCTTGTCACAGTTTTCTACTGTGCTGCATTTAAAGATAAATGGACACCTCTTGAATTTCTTAATGCCATTCCCTGAATGAAGCTTCAGAAGTTTTACCCAGAAGTGTGCAATGCACTGCATATTTTTTGTAACTAGGAAACGAAAATCCGAGCACATCTCTCCAGTTCTGATGTCACTACACTGGTTACCTGTGCCATTTCATATTGACTTTAAAATACTGCTTATGGTTTACAGAGCCTTAAATAATCTCACTCCATCCTATATTTCAGAATGCCTCTCACCTTACACTCCAGGTTGTAACTTTAGATCTTCAAATGAGTGTCTGCTTAGAATTCCGAGAGCTAAACTTAAAAGAAGTGGCGAGGTGGCCTTCTGCTGTTATGCACCTAAAATCTGCAATAGCTTACCGATAGAAATTCACCAGGCTAATGCGATGGAGCGCTTTAATAAACTGATAAAAACTCATTATTTTAACATGGCTTTCTCATAGCTTCATTTTAGTTTAATCCTGATCATTTGTATATGCATTTAATTATCAATATCATTCCTGGTGTGTCCACAATCCATACTAACCCCTACTTTCTCTGCTGTTCTTTTTCCGTTTTTCTGTGGTGATGATCTGCGCCACCACCACCCGATCAAAGCACCGTGCAGTCCCTGCATTAATGGAATGAAGGCCTGACGTGACCATCATCATCAAGTTCTTCCACGTGAAGCCTGAAAACCATGAGGACTGATTGAGATCATTGATGTTAGATAGAATGTCCATTGGGGCTGGGTGGTCTCGTGGCCTTGGAACCCTTGCAGATTTTGTTTTTGTTTTTTTCTGTCCTCCCTGGCCATCAGACCTTACTTTTATTCTATGTTAATTAGTATTACCTAATTTTATTTTTATATTTTGTTTTTTTTTTCTTTTCCTTCATCCTGTAAAGCACTTTGAGCTACATCATTTGTATGAAAATGTGCTGGAGAAATAAATATTGTTGTTGTATGTTACCAGTTACTATGACCAGGAATGAGCCTCGTTATTTTAATCAACTGAAATTGCTTAAAAATGACTTATGCTCAATGGCGTACTAAAATCAAATAGTCTTGAGATCCTCTCCATCAAATGGGAACTTGCACGTTAAGTGAATTTTGAAGGACTGTGAACTGTGAACGTTCGGAGGTGGAGTACGATAAGACCTGTTATTTATTATATTTTAGTGTTTCTTAAACTGGTCATGTGATGTCTGAACTTGAGTCGCATTGACTCGTAAATCACCAATAGGACAGCGATCAACGTTAATTCTCCAAGGGGGAAGGGATGACAGTTGTCAGCAATTATCAAATTTGACACCCCTTTTACTGGCATGACGATCGATGCAGATTCTACAAAGAGGATGGATCCTTGGATGACGCTCTGTGGCAATTGTTGGTTACAAAAACACAAAAAAAGCAAAATCAGGTCTTGAGAAAAAAAAAATTAAGAACGAGTGGTGTACTTGATTTACATGAAGTTAAGGATATTTTGTTGTACTTGATTTTCAGGGTTACAAAATATACTCTAATAATGTTTACATTTGGCTTGAAATGCTACATAATGCACATTGATAATGTTCTGTCAGCCACGGTTTTATTAAATTGTTGTGAGGCTGATGCCAGGCCCATTAATACACTTCTGTCTTGGGCCCTCAAATATATAATGGCCCCACAGCAGCAGTGAATGCATGGTTATTGTTTTGCAAAGATTTATTTTTAACATGCTTGCCTGCTCAACATTGGAACGAAAACATTAATTGTACTATCATTCCCACAACTCCATAAATCTTAAAGATGACTGTTGACTACTTATTCAGCTTTCATGCTTGATGTATGTCAATGAGGGCGGTCATTTTAAAATTGGATTTAGCTTAGTTTCACATAAAGTGGGCCTAATTTATTTATTTTTTACTCTAGGGCCCATAAGATTCTAGTATTGCCTCTAATAACAAGTATCCCCTCTTGTACCTGAATCAGTCAAATCGGAAGCAAAGTCTTCATTTTATGCTTAACTATGCATTTTTGTGTTGGAACCTTTACCTCTGGAACATTTTCATTGAGTTAATCTCAGCATCCAACACCATCATCCCTCAGAGGCTCATAGAGAAGCTGGGTCTGCTGGATTACAACACTTCCCTATACAACAAGATTGTAGAGCTCCTGGTAGAGAGACCCCAGACAGTTTTAGTTATAAATACCATCTCTGGCACCATCACGCTGAGCACTGGTGCCCCTCAGGGTTGTGTACCCAGCCCACATCTGTTCACTCTGCTGATTCATGATTGTATGGCTGTATACAGCTCTTACACCATCATTAAGTTTGCAGATGACACAACGGTGATGGGTCTCATCAGCAATGGAAATGAGTCAGCTTACAGAATGGAGATACAACGATTGGGGGACTGGTGCATGTGCAACCAGGGCCATCTTAACATATGGGTACAATGGGCATTAGTTGGGTGCCCGAGGAGCATAGGTGCCCACAATGTTTCTGATGACTATGTATGCTTCTGTTTTGCTATCAATACAGGGGCCCCAGTGCACTACTTTGCCTGTGGGCCTATGATACTGTTAAGGCAGCCCTGAGTGCAACCATTAATGTCTTAGCGTGGACAAGACAAACGAGATGATTGTTGACATCAGGAAGGCCCATCTTATTCACAACCCACAGCTAATCAAGACCTCAGTGGTGGAATTGGTCAGGAGCACCAAATTCCCTTGTGTGCACCCTGCAGCTGACCTTACTTGGTCAATAACCTCACCTCTATAGCCAAGAAGGCACAGCAGCATCTCCAGTTCTTTGGGCAGCTGAAGAAAGTAAGCCCACCTCTCCCCATTTTCCCCACATTCTGAATGGGGTGTCATTGAGAACATTCTGACCAGCTGCATCACTGTGTGGTCTGGGAACTGAAGCGCCCCTGATCATAAATGTCTTACAATGGAGAGTGAAGACAGTAGAAAGCATCCATGGGTCCTCTCTGCCCTCCATTGAAGACATCTTTATAAAGTGATGCATCCACAAAGACGACAGCATTGTGAAGGACCACTCCCACCTTTCCTAATGTTTCTTTGTCCCACAGAATGTACTATAATAGATAGATAGATAGATAGATAGATAGATAGATAGATAGATAGATAGATAGATAGATAGATAGATAGATAGATAGATAGATAGATAGATAGATAGATAGATAGATAGATAGATAGATATGAAAGGCACTATATGTTAGATAGATAGATAGATAGATAGATAGATAGATAGATAGATAGATAGATAGATAGATAGATAGATAGATAGATAGATAGATATGAAAGGCACTATATGTTAGATAGATAGATAGATATGAAAGGCACTATATGTTAGATAGATAGATAGATAGATAGATAGATAGATAGATAGATAGATAGATAGATAGATAGATAGATAGATAGATAGATATGAAAGGCACTATATGTTAGATAGATAGATAGATAGATAGATAGATAGATAGATAGATAGATAGATAGATAGATAGATAGATAGATAGATAGATAGATAGATAGATATGAAAGGCACTATATGTTAGATAGATAGATAGATAGATAGATAGATAGATAGATAGATAGATAGATAGATAGATAGATAGATAGATAGATAGATAGATAGATAGATAGATATGAAAGGCACTATATGTTAGATAGATAGATAGATAGATAGATAGATAGATAGATAGATAGATATGAAAGGCACTATATGTTAGATAGATAGATAGATAGATAGATACTTTATTAATCCCAAAGAGAAATTCACATACGCCAGCAGCAGCATACTGATACAAAAAAAACAATATTAAATTAAAGAGTAATAAAAATGTAGGTAAAAACAGAGAATAACTTTGAATAATGTTAACGTTTACCCCCCCGGGTGGCATTGAAGAGTTGCATAGTTTGGGGGAGGAACGATCTTCTCAGTCTGTCAGTGGAGCAGGACGGTGACAGCAGTCTGTCGCTGAAGCTGCTCCTCTGTCTGGATATGACACTGTTCAGTGGATGCAGTGGATTCTCCATGATTGACAGGAGCCTGCTGAGCGCCCATCACTCTGCCACAGATGTCAAGCTATCCAGCTCCATGCCTACAATAGAGCCTGCCTTCCTCACCAGTTTGTCCAGGCGTGAGGCGTCCCTCTTCTTTATGCTGCCTCCCCAGCACACCACTGCATAGAAGAGGGTGCTCGCCACAATGGTCTGATAGAACATCTGCAGCATCTTCTTCTTATTATTAATATATATATATATATATATATATATATATATATATATATATATAATATCCAAACCAGTTGTGCCATCTTCTGCAACAGCTTGGCAGTTGGAATGCTGAGCTCTGTGCCAACCTGCACTCAGATCTGATTCTTTATATGCAGTAAATTTGTTACACTTGTTACTACTGTTGTTTTTATTGTTAGTTGTTGTTATTTATTTATTAATTACTTTATTTATTAATTTCAGATGATTACTATCTATCCATCCATCCAGTTTCCAACCCGCTGAATCCGAACACAGGGTCACGGGGGTCTGCTTGAGCCAATCCCAGCCAACACAGGGCACAAGGCAGGAACCAATCCCGGGCAGGGTGCCAACCCACCGCAGTACTATCTATTCACTTACCTATTATTTATTATTATCTATTTATAATATGTATAGATATTTACCTGTCTTACACTTGTCCCGTGTTTGTGATAATGTTGCACTGCGGTCCTGGGGAGTTTTATTTTGTGCCACTGTATACGGTGTATGGATGGTGTGACAATAAAGCCACTGGATTTGACTTAACTTGACCAAAGGCTTTCAGCTTCATCATCTTCAGTTGTTTGTAAAAACACATCAAAGAAACTTTCTGTTAAAGCAGTCTTCAGAACGTCGGCTACGATTAAAGTGTTTGTGGGCGGCGCTGAAATCCTCACTTCATTAATCACAAGATTAATGACACAGCAGAATTTTAAATTAATTCTCACCTGAAGTGATTGGAACAATCGTATAATAAGAATCGCAGCCCCTACGTGTGATGGAGGACTTTTTAAAAAAATCTCATTAAACTTAAGAAAAATGAATCTATCTAAGTTCAAAGCCGCTAATGATTCACAACAGCGTTTTTTTTGAAGCACTTTAAATTTTTAATTTGCTCCGATTTCTTTTCAAATTATTCCTGTGTCTGTGTTCTAATCGCAATTAACTTTTCCATTCAAAGCAGACTATGGCTTTAATAATATGAAAAGAGGCATTTGTTGGCAAACTATTTTAAAGAGGATAAATACAGGCTTGGGTTGGCATAATGGTTAGCACACCTTCAGGGTGACAGCTGTGTAGATTCTCCAGTTTTAGTCCAGAATCCCAAAGACATAGTATTGGGTTAATTATACGGACATGAAGTGCGTGAATGGGGTACACTGGACTGACATCTCAGCCAGTAAGAATTCCCACCTTGTGCATTCCAGTTTGCTTGCCTGAAAACAATGAATTGGAGCAGCAGCAGCTGGATGGATGGTGTGCTGGATTTTAGGAACATGGGCCAGGAATTATCCATCTGAGCAGAAAGCTCTTTTCATGAATGTTCTGAAATTGTAATAAACATAAAATGTTACTTTTCTGATCAAATAAATAGAATAATTAGTGATTAAAAATTGACCTGAAGTGAAGTGGCAACCCACACCAGGACATGCTCACCCCCTTTTTGTATTTTATTCTTGCACAACATTGAACACCAGTGGACTTCATTGGGTGTTTTTGACAGTGATCAAAAGGGAAAGCCTTTGCAGTATCACTGCAAAGTGATCTAAAATTATTTCAAATTAAAATATCCAGTAATTGATCACGTAAATCTGCAGCGCCTTCAAATCAGTATTTAGTAGGAGCACCTTTGGCAGCCATGGACAGCCTTGAGTCTGTGTGCTCCCTACCAGCTTTGCACTTTCTCCACTCTGACATTTTTCCACATTCTTCTTTGCTAAACTGCTCAGTCTGTCAGGTTGCATAAGGATCGTGAGTGAACGATCTTTATCAAGTCAATCCACACATTCTCAACATGTTTGAGATCTGGGCTCTGACTTGGCCACTCCAGGACATTGACATTGTTCTTGTTAAGCTATTCTTGCGCATCGTTGACTTTATGCTTTGGGTTGTTGTTTTGATGGAAAACAAATCTTCTCTGAAGGTGCAGGTTTCTTGCAGACTGCCAAACAGTTCTTAACCACAAATCATCTAGAGCTGTGATTCCCAGACTCGGTCCTGGGAACCCCCTGTGGCTGCAGGTTTTTGTTCCAACCAGGTTCACAATCAGTGATAATAATTGATAGCAACTGATCTCGTTTAATGAGCTGGTCTTTTTTACTCTTCTCTTATTCTGCATTCAGAAAAACACAACAGTATGGTTTATACATTTATAAGACATTTAGAAATATTTCTGTTTTTTTCTAAAGCTATAAATGCTTAACTCTCTTTTGTTGTTTTCCTATTATTTTCCCCTTTTCCTGTGTAGTTTGCTCTCTTCATTTAACCCTAATAGTGACAATTAACAACCAGCACTGCAGACACCCAGGATGATGAAGCTACAATGACTTCAGTGTCAGACCCACTAATTAGTGAATAATCAGTTAAATAACCAGAACACCTGGAAAAGCAGAATTAAAATTAGGTGGAAAATACTGTTAACGACTTAAAAAACTACATATTCCCCATATACAGTAACTGCTTATTACGTTTTAATAAAGATCTACCAACCTTAGTTTGTAATTTCTACCTTGACTCCAAAACACAGAAACTGGGAAATAATGACTCAGTTAATTAGGCTAAGAGTCCAATGAAAAATGGAAGTTGATTGGAACAAAAACCTGCAGCCACAGTGCGTCCCCAGGACCGAGTTTGTGAACGACTGATCTAGAGCCATTGTAACATGACATGGACTGTTAGAAATAGATCTACAATTAACAGGATGCATAGCCTTACGAAGGTGGGCCTGAAATATGGAAAGCGTCAACAATAATCTTCCTTGTATGCTTCCTAGGTATCTGGAGTTATACAGATTGTGGAGTAGGGAGAAGTCACAACTCGTTATATTCTCTGTAGATTCACTGAAGTCTGGTCTCATCTTCATTGCTCCAGAGCAAACCATCTTGAAGAACCTAAGGATGGATTCAATGATGATACTGTACTAGGGATGGCTTTGACAACTCAAAATTCGTCGTAGAAAGCAGATTCTCTGTTGAACCTTCTTAACAATGGAGTTGATGTTAACTTTCCATTTCAGATTCTGAGTCATTATAATTCTCAAACACATTTGATCTACTTCAGGGTTTTGGAGAGCCATCAGGAATATTGAACACAAGGCAGGAACCATCCTTGGACTGGACACCAGTCCATCACAGGTTGTGCAATCCACACCCTAAGGACGTAGTATTTTACACATTTATAAATTGCAGCAGTATTTGGAAATTAACTGGAAATCTAATGAAATACAGTCCAGAACCTTAGACAGAAGACTACCCCACCCTAAGATATCATAACATTCGTATACCTGCTTAATGCAGTTCATTCTCATGGAACCTATCCCGGCAACTCTAATTACAAGGCAGGAAACAACCTTGGAAGAGGTACCAACCATGACAAGATGTCAAGGCCAAAGTTTTTAGCTAAAACCTTAATTAAGAGCTAAAGCCAATGTCACAACAGCTGACATCTAATCAGAGAGGTTATCAGACCTGACATCTGCAGTTGCTGCTCTCATTGCCTGAGTATGTTAGTTTAGACAACTAGAATTCACAGGGGAGGTCAAATTACCCAACTGTGTCATGACTTTCCAGCACAGTCTTGCTTGCCCCTTTTTCTGACAGCCACTAACATGCTGCCTGAACAGATTAGTGCTGTACATGGGCTTATAGTGTTACCACAAGGGGGGCACCACCGAGCCCAGAACACCAGACACAAGTCTATAAAACACAGTTTAGGGTTAAAAGTAAAGGTATTTATTACACACAGACATGTTCACAGGCTTTTAAGACCTGAGGTTGAAATGCTCCTTCCTCATCTCCTTCCGTCTCCATCTCCAATCCTCTTTTGCAAGCGTTGGCCAATGCCTCCCACCTCAGACTCCATGCCTCATTTTATGGAAAATCCAGGAGCACTGCTGGTGTCACAGCCTTGCATGCCGGAAGTATTTCCAAGTCATATGGAAGCTCTCTAAAATAGGGAGGTCCAATCTTCACAGTGCAACATCTGTGGCACCCAAGGGCCCTGACAGGGTTATCCTTCTGTACAACAATTCCCTGATAAACCTGCAGTTGTCCAAACTGGACCCCAGTCAGGGGAGCACTGCCACCTTTCATGCTTAGGGACAAATTGTTCAGCAGATCTGCTTGTCCCTCGTCTGACCATTATCTAATCATCCCAGCCAGAACAGGAACCGAGGACTGTCCTGGCCATGTTGCACCTCCATTCTAGTGTTCTGTCCATTATGGCCCATTAGGGAATCATCCCTGACCCCAGTCCAGCACTTACAGCAGCACTCTTTGCCTCTTTTCTTTTTTTCCAATCTTTGTAAAATACAAGATATCAGACAGATGAGCTACTGTTTTGTTTGAACAGTCCAAAACATCCACATTCTTTATTTTTTGTTGCTGCATTCAATGCATTGTACTTCTAATACACACACAGAGCCCACCAATACGACTTAAGAGAATTGTCAGGGCGAGACTACACAAATGGTGGTTATGGAAGCACTCCGTCAACTGGCTCTGACTCACTAAGATTATGTAACTGACGTCTACAACTGAAAATCGCCAGAAGTGTAATGCGTTGTGACATGGCCTTTAGCTGTTTCCTTATTTATAAATTACAACAATGATGGACAGTCAAGTAAAAACCTCACAGTTTACAGTCCATCATTTCAGAAGGCTACCTAACAGTCTAAAGGTATTTTGATATCATTGCCATATCTAATGTTTATTTACCACACTATTGTGTATGTTGTTCATCTAAATTAGAAAGAGTAATAGTTGGCACACAGACTGCCTCAATGAGTACACACAGGTCAGGCGTTCATCTGCATTCCCACTGGTTTGCTACCCATTGATCATCTTCAAATGCTACAGCTGACACCTGTGGACACTGGCTTCAGGTTTAAACTACTGCAAAAAATATTATCAAATCTTCTTTGTAATTCCTGATGATTCATTGGTAATTATTTTAAATATAGTAGATTTATGTAGGTTAAAGTTGAACAGAAATGAGAACATAACATCTCAAAGTCACTTCATTCAATATGGGGTCACCAGGAGGAAGGGTCATAGCCTATCCAATCAGCATCAGACACTAAGCAGGTGTCAACATTGGACAAGGTATCCCAGGGTGCACTTACTCACTCACCCTGAGCATGCAAACTCCTCACAGATAGTACAAAATACTTTGTACTTGCATAGCACTCCTTACCAAGTGCAGCCATAGAGCACCACGATAACTCTCAAGGCCAAATGCAAGAATAGATTACACCACTCACTTAATGCAGAACTATCATATATAAGGATAAGAATTTGATAAAAATGTATCAAAAACAAAGTAGAAACTAATTAATATAAAATAAAATCAACAATACCTGTCCATCATCTAATTATAGAACCATGGCCAAATTATAGAGACAAGCCAGACATAGTCAGAGTCCTGGAGACCTCTACACTGCTGGCAGTTCTACATCTGAGTTAGTGCTGTGCTTTCCAATCTGATGAAAGGGTCCTTTTACGTAGTGATTCCAGTGGTCCTTTATTTGAGATGACTTTTCCATGGCAGGCAAACAAGTTGGCAGTAGAGCAGTGGCACCAAGCACTCCATTTGAGTGCCGAGAAGAGAAACAGAGTAGGTGAGTGTTAGTAACAGGTTATTAATATCATTATTACTTCTGTTTTAGTACTAATGACTAACAACAGAGATGCAGTATGTGCAGTTAATCAGCAGCTCTAGTCAGGGTGTGCTAAACTGAAGTTGTGAGTCTTCACTCAGGATTTAAAAGCTGAGACTGAAGGGGCACCTCTTATAGTAACAGGCAGACCATTCCGCAGCTTCAGGGCCCTGTAACTAAAAGCTTGACCTCTCATTGTTATTTTATTAATCCCTGGAATCATAAGCAGGCCGGCATCTTCAGATCTTAATGTGCACTCTGTTTTGTTAGTAATAGTAAGTTCAGATAGGTAAGGAGGGTCTTGGCAAAGAAAGCGGGGCCTTGACCAAGTCTTCCCCCACAGGTTCCAAGCTTCTTATATGTCACTTCTTGTACACAAGCTACATGCTGATTGGATGGTTCACTTCTCTACTACAAGTTTCTTCAAACAAAGAGATTAGAGTGTACTAGTTTGGAAAAAGTGTGAGACAAATGCTGACAAAGATGGGAACACAATAATTTGTTTAATGCCATCTTCAGAAGGGCCAGCAGTTGAGAAGCAAATGTTCATCAGCTAAAGTGATGTGAATTTAATTAAGGAGACTGAAGCTAATCAATAAAGTAATAAAGCGGTGAGTGAGGGAACCAGAAAGAAAGAAAGTAACTGGTGTGGGGAAATTAGCACAAGATGGTCACCCTGGCATTGACAGAACCTGATATGTTTTGTTTTTTCCTGTTATCCACCTTTTGAAACATTTTGCCCTTCATAAGTGCATGTTGAATCATTATTTGTGACTCAGAAATAAAAATATAAAGCGTCATTTGAAGCAAACAGGCTAATGAATAGCAATCTGATTCACGAAACTGATTCTAAAATTATTTTTGCAGGTGGTCTCACAAATGCAAAATGTGAAAATCACTGAAAAGAGTTTTGTGAAGTTATAAAGTTTTTTTTGGGGCGGAAAACAACAAATATTGCTTCCTGAAGCCTATTTCACACTTCTGTGTTTACATATGCTCTTATCTGCAGCTGTATAATTCATAAAGTCTGTCGCAGACCCAGCAAATTAATGAAATCACCATGGAGGTGCAGCGTTCTTGTTGTTGTTGCTTTTATATGTGTGTGTGATTTGTGGGATGAAAGACCAATTCCCCTGGTACAGAAGGGCTTTGGAAGATAGATTATGGAAGATAAATAGGAAGAAGACAGAAAGATGATCAGGATTCAAACGTTAGCCTGCAGGGAGAACTATTGAAAAGAGTGGATACATTTAAATACCAAAGATCATTGTTAGCTCAAGATGGAGAATTAGATGCACTGATAACCTATAAGTGCAGTGTGGATGGAAAAATTGGAAGAAGGTATCAGGAGTATTCTGTGATCATTGAAGATTAAAGGTAAATTAACTAGCCATGTTGTATGGAGCTGATACATGGGCAGTAAAGGGAGTGCAGGAGGAAATTGGATGTGGCAGAAATGAGAATGTTGACATGGGTGTGTAGAGTTACAATATGAAATTAGACAATCAGAGGTACAACAAAAGTGGAAGAGTGGAGAGGAGAACAAGAAAGAGGAGGAAAGGTGGCTGAAGTGGTACGGACATGTGATGAGGAGAGATGATGAGTATGTGGGCAGATGAGTGATGGGAATGGTAGTCCAGGGGAAGAGAAAGTGAGAAAGGCCAAAGTGGAGGTGGATGGATAAAGTGAAAAAGTGATTTGAAGGAAAAGGGTTTGACTAGGAAGGAGGTGCAGGACCAAGCAGTATGAAGATGGTTCATCAGGCGCTTTGATTCCACACAGAATTGGGAAAAATGAAGAAGAAGAAAGAGGAGGAGAAGAAGAAGATGCATCAAAATGCACCACCGTGCACATCACTGGGTTTTCTCCACAGGCACATTCACTTTAAAAAAAGCCGCTCGCTGCATCCCCCTCCACAGCCTTTCTTGTTTTGTATTTACTATGGGCTCAAACACCACATGTGGAGCTTCAAGGGTCATTTCTATCTCCAATGCATCTTTAGGATTGCAGGCCAGCAACTTCAGTTAAAGTTCACACCAAACACTACAGTGGGGAAATAATGTGATCTCAGTGATTTTGACTGTGGCATGGTTGTTGGTGCCAGACGGGCTTGTTTGAGTATTTCTAAAACTGCCCATCTCCTGGGAATTTCAAGAACAACAGACTACAGAGTTTACTCAGAATGATGTGACAACAAAAAAAACATCCAGTGAGCGGCCATTCTTCAGATGGAATAGCCTTCTTGATGAGAGAGATCAGAGGAGAATTGCCAGTTCAAACTGACAGATAACCACTCTGTGCAACTGTGGAGAGTAGAAAAGCACCTCTGAATCCACATCGCATCAAACCTTGAGGTGGATGGTCTACAACCGCAGAAGACCATGTTGGGTTCCATTCCTGTCAGCCAAGAACCACAAGCTTAGGTTGCAGTGGGCACAGGCTCACCAAAACTGGACAGCTGAAGACTGGATATGTGTAGCCTGGTCTGATGAATCTTGATTTCTGCTGAAGCACACAGATGGTAGGGTCAGACTTTGGTGCCAACAGTATGAATCCATGCCCCCCATCCTGCCTTGTGTCAACAGTCCAGGCAGGTGCTGGTGATATAATGATGTGGGAATTTTTTCTTGCTACCAATCAATCATCACTTGAATGCTCTAGCCTTTTTGAGTTTTGTTGCTGGCGCTGGGCATCCTGTCGCAACCACAATTTCCTCATCTTCTAATGACTACTACCAGAATGATAATGCACCACACCACAAAACAAAAGTCATCTCAGACTAGTTGCATGAACATAACAATGAGATCAGTGTTCTTTAGTGGCCCTCCTAGTCACCAGATATGAATCCAATAGACCACCTTTATGATGTGGTAGAATGGGAGATTCACAGCATGAACGTGCAGCTGACAAATCCGCAGAAACTGCGTGATGCAATCATCTCAACATGAACCAGAATCACAAAGGATGGCTTCCAACATCTTGTGGAATCCAAGCCACGAAGAACTGAGGCTGTTCTGAGAAAAAATGGAGGTCCTACCCAGTTATTAGTATAGTGGTCTTAATAATTTGTTCGGTGAATGTATTTTCAGGCTTTTACAAAAAAAAATCAGTCAGTAAATGGTGCAGTGGACATCTCCCACCTCTATGCTCTACCTGCATATTCACGTCTTCCACCTGTTGCTTATCTGCTGGAAAATAATGAAAAATGAGACTTGATACAAAAATAAACAAGATGAACCTTCATATTTTAATATGCACTGCTGCTTACAATCAAAGACACTATAAAACAAAATGTAAATGTGTGTTCAGTTAATGCGATCCTGCATTGAATTTTATAAAGCCGTCTCACACTATTGTGTTCTTAAGGGATAAAGAATGTGCTGCAATTTCCTGAGCTCAGACGTTAGTCTGAACTGCCAAGTGGTGGTCTTCTCCAGAGGCTGTCCCACCCCCCAACACTCCCATAAATTATGGAAACTAGAAGCACAAATGAATAGATGTTGTAAATTTTTCTTTGTAACCCAGTTTTTGTCTCCTCATTTTCATGTTCTGTAGGTTTTAATGGATTATTTTAATACCCAGTCCATTACATGGATTGTAATTACTGAAAGTGTGGTGTAATGACACATTTCGGCATGTGCTGAATCTCCTGGGAATTTACACCATATGCCCTATGCCCGTTTTACATACTGCAGCATTCTGAGTGTTTGATTTTTATTTTTTAGTAACAGGAATGGATTTGTATGAGGGGACTTTTATCTCAAGCAGATTTTGAAAGGTTTTATTCACTGTTTCAGAGCCTTACACATCTGCAGCGTGCGGCTTCAGGCTGTAAAAGGCACAGGAAGGCTGAGGGACATGTGTGATCAGTTGAAGTGCTTTTCAAAGATGATGGAACATGTCAAGTATACGTGGCTTGAAGACATGTCTACCTGTTTCACAGTTTTACTTTTAGTAAATATGACCAATAGAAAGTAAAGTTGCATCAAAACATTCAAAAAACCTGTGAATGAGTAAAGGATGGGGGGCTCTTTTGGCTCCCGATTTCTTATTTGTAGCTAAGGCAATACAGTAACAATTATTGATGATGACATAGAAAACAAGGCCATGTTGGCATCCTGGCCAGGTAATAGAAGCACCATCTATCAGAAGGACAGAGGAGCTAGAGGAGCAATGTGTTCCCTCTGTATGACTGATAGCAGCATCCCACTGGCGGAGCTCCCATTTGTGCATCTGCAGGGCAGCACGGGAACTGTAGTCCTGATGGAGTACTTGAGTGTCGCCAAGGGGAGCTTCCTCCTGTGCCCTAGAGAAATTCTGCCTGATCTAGAAGTGCTTATTGGTGGCAATGTTGATGCACCAGAGGTACACTCCTGGGTCCAGGTTGAAAAGGAGCTGCTCCACCTCCACCAGGTTAGTCAACTTTGGAGTTGGGCAAAGTTCATCTGGGAGGAGTGGAGGAGAAAAATAAAAGAAAAATGGAATTATATTGTATTATTATATTCTATTAAGGAAGAAGGAAAAGAAGAAGAAACCAGGTTTATTGTATTGTGTTAAATAAAGATATTGAACTGAAGCAGGGACTTGTGTATGGGTTAAGTTGTGTTTGTGATTTTAGGCTCTGCTATGCTCCCTACAGGTCTCAATGTGTATGTTAAGTTAACTGGTAACTCAGAAGTTTCCTTTAATGATGTAGCGTTGCGCACCAGTGTGCCCTACATTGGATTGGTGTTCCATTCAGGAATGACTTGTACCTTATGCTTGATGCTGTTGAGATAAGCTGTGGCCTCCATGACCATGATTTTCAATAAACGTTTACCAGAATATAGATATGCTCATGTATACATGTATATTTGTGGATGGAAGAAGAATATGGCACTTGCAGAAGTTCTCAGATGATGCTCATGTATACATGAATATTTGTGGATGGAAGAAGAATATGGCACTTGTACAAGTTCTCAGATGATTCTGCACTAGTTGGGTGTATTGATAAGGGGGGTGAGATGGAGAATAGGAGTTATGTGGAAAACTTTGTTCATTGGTGCGAAAAGAATTGCCTGGAACTCAATATCAGCTAAACCAAGAAATTGGTTATTGACTTTTGTTGCATCAAGGAACCTTTACACCTGGTCACTGTTCAAGGAGTGGATGAAGAGGTGCACTGCTACAGATACCTAGGGGTCCACATAAGTGAAAGGATGGACTGGTCATGTAACATAGAGGAACTTTAGAAGAAAAGAAAGAGCAGACCCTTTTTTCTTGTTCTACAACTCTATGTTTTCCAGTGTGATTTTCTGTGCTGTGTTGTGCTGGCCTGGTTACATCACTTCAAGAGAGGCCCACCGAATCAACAAGTTGACTAAGAAGGCTTGCTTAGTAATGTGATACACTATTCACCCCCTGGAGGTTGAACTGAAGGAGTGAATGATGATAAACTTATGGTCATTATGAACAAGGCTGGTCATACTCTCTGTGACATACTAACACTGAGGACTTTCAGCCAGAGGATTATTGAGCAAAAGTGTGTCAAGAAACACGACTGGGATTCCTTCATACCAATGACACTGGGATTGCTCTTTTACCTTTAGCCAAGACACAAGTTTTCTTTCCTTTTAATATTGCAGGTATCTATTTGTTATTTGATAACATTTATTTATTTATAGAGCTTCAGTAGAGAAAAGCCAAGCAAAATGACTCCTTTTATTGGCTAACTAAAAAGATTACAATATGCAAGCTTTCAAGGCAACTCAGGCCCCTTCTTCAAGCAAGATCTTGCCTCGAAAGCTCGCATATTGTAATCTTTTTAGTTAGCCAATAAAAGGTGTCATTTTGCTTGGCTTTTCTCTACATTAATAATGGCTAACACGGTACAACACCCTAGTACTACAGAGCTTCAGTAAAAAGCCAAAGTTCCCCCTTTGGAAAAATAAAGTACTATCTATCTATCTATCTATCTATCTATCTATCTATCTATCTATCTATCTATCTATCTATCTATCTATCTATCTATCTATCTATCTATCTATCTATCTATCTATCTATCACAAATTATTTCCATTATAACCCATAGAATCATGAAAGTACTGTACATTTTTTAATGCTCTTTTTCATTTATCTTTGGAAAGCGCGGCTCTCCTGGCTGAATCACCCCCATATACTGTAGACCCATGTCATAAAAGATCCCAAAATGTGTGAATATCTGTAACATTACTCAAAAGTATTTTGAAAGGCATAGCGTCACTTTATGAATAATATGGCGAGTGGGTATTCGTGCTCTTAGACATACCCCCATTCTAGAAAGGAAAGGGAAGGCCCTGGCCTGTTCTGTGGATCTTTTCAGGGGCCTCTCACCACCCTTTTGCCATATTTATGACTCTGCTACTTAACAATACAATACAATATATTACAATTTATTTTTGTATAGCCCAAAATCACATAAGAAGTGCTGCAACGGGCTTTAACAGGACCTGCCTCTTGAGGGCCCACCAGCCTTGACTCTCTAAGAAGACAAGGAAAAACTCCCAAAAAAACCCTTGCAGGAAAAAAATGGAAGAAACCTTGGGAAAGGCAGTTCAAAGAGAGACCCCTTTCCAGGTAGGTTGGGTGTGCAGTGGGTGTCAAAAAGAAGGGGGTCAATACAATAACAAACAAACAAACAAACACAGAACAAATCCTCAATACAGTATAAAAATAAAAATTTTACAAGTACGGACCAGAATTTAACAGTAGATGATATCACATAATATGATTTGGATTTGATGAGTCCTGGAGACCTCAACCATCAAGCTGCCTCCCCCATTTGGCCATTCCACAGCCGAAACATTGCTTGGCCAACCAATCCGATGAAAAGACCCCTCTACCCCATGATTCCTGCGATCCTCTATCAGAGATGACTTTACCTTAGACAGGCGAAACAACTTGGCAGGTGGGCCGTGGCACCAAGTGCCACGTTTGAGTAACCGAGAAGAGAAACAGAATAGGTGAGGGTTAGTAACAAATTATAATTATCATGTTACTTATGTTTTAGTGCTAATGACTAACAACAGAGATGCAGTCTGCACAGTTAATCAGCAGCTCTAGTCAGGATATGCTAAACTGAAGTAGTGAGTCTTCAGGATTTAAAAGCTGAGACTGAAAGGCATCTCTTATACTAGTAGGCAGACCATTCCACAGTTTAGGGGCCCTGTAACTAAAAGCTCGACCTCCCACTGTTATTTTATTAATCCTTGGAATCATAAGCAGACTGGCATCTTGAGATCTTAATGTGCGCTTCAGCATGGAGTTTCAATTTCAATTCCTGTTTGTGTTCTTTCTTCTTTTTTTTTTGATTTTTGGATTTACTGGCTGTGACCCCTGCCTCTTTTCAAGGTATTGTTTATATGGTTGTGTGTTTGGATTTATTTGCTTTAGGTTTTTGCCATTTAGAAAAAAAACTCCCTTTTTCTCCCTTTTCTTGTCTTCCCTTTTATGCTGTCTTTTTTTTGAATCTTTAAAATAAATAATTCTTTAAATATAAAGAAACTGTTTTGCCTGTCCTTTGAGTCAAGGATTTTGTACCTGTTTCTTCTTTAATTGTATTTTTGAATACAGTGGAACCTCGGTTCACGAACATCTCGGAACACGTACAAATTGGTTTACGACCAAAAAGTTCACCAAACTTTTGCATCTGTTCACGACCACACACTCGGTATACGAACAAGCCAGTTTCCCTTTCAGTTTGTACGTGTTCAGTCTCTCCCTGTGCATTTCCTGTGCAGTGAGCAAGAGAGAGCGAGAGCAAGAACACGACACACACACAGGCACGCGAGAGAGACACACACACACACACACACAGGCAGCGCAAGAGAGAGAGCCGGGCGCATAAGGTAGGAAGGCAGTTAAAGAATGCACCGAGCTTGATTTTGTTTTCACTTCTGTTTACAGCGATCGGTTCATAGTGTGCATTGCTGCAATGTTACTTTTCATGGTGGTTTATTAAATTACGGATTTTTTCAAATGTTCATTTTTTTCCCTGTGCTTAAAACTCATTAAAAAAAAAGTGTTTTTAGCCAGCGGTTGGTAGCACTATTGCGTGAACTATTGCAGTGTTAGTTTTCTCTGTTGTTCAAGGTTTTCTCAGTGTTATTCAATGTTTTTACATTTAGTTTACTATTACGCTATGGGTTAATTAACTATATTTGTGCTTAAAAACTTAAAAAAAAAATATATATTTACATACAGTTCGTATGGTCTGGAACGGATTAATTGTATTTATATACAATCCTATGGGGGAAATTACTTCGGTTCACGACCAAATCGGGTTACGACCAGAGTTTTGGAATGAATTATGGTTGTAAACCGAGGTTCCACTGTACTAGGAAGTAAGTCCAATTTCTGGGCCTGTGCAAGCCAGAAGCCTGCCCTTTGAGTTTGGGTCAGTCCTTCTGGGTTGTGACTTTGCTAGTAAATGCAGATTTGTAAGAGGGGCACGTCTGGCCCTTTCTTTTGTTTTTGTTTTCTTCTTTTTTTTAAGACTGCTCTCCTGTTTGTGTTTCACTGTTGGAGGAGTCACTGTGCCAATTGGTTAAAGCTGAAGACTGCCCTAAAACAACAAATTTGATGTGGTTCTATGGATAACATAAACTAGGTGGCACTCTTAAACTTTTCAATATTGCCATCCCCACATTTTAACACTAAGCTAATAGACTCAGTAATAAAGTTCTGAAATTTTCTGTGGAGTAAAAATAAAGTGCAGATTGATAATGCTTAACAAGACCAAGAGTATTGTCATAACTGGTGTCATTTACTGTTTATGCATCTCATGCCCCACTAACTCAGGCCAAGAGATGTACAGTATATTATTATATTGATAATACACTAAAGCTATTAGAAACTGTGAGGGTCTGATATACTAAACAACATTAACTCTATTGTGTTACAAAGGTAGTTAATTTCAGGTCGTCTGGGGTCCATGCACAAATTAGTATAAATGTTAAATTGAAATGAATGAATAAACTGCACAACAATTATCTGGAAATAAGAGGTACATAATAGTATGCACTTAATTTATTTAAAATGACTGAGTCATGAACTGATAAAAAGCTTCAGAGGCAGACTGAACATTTTACAAGTTAAGATTCCCAACCCACATTCCCCTTGTGAGTCCTACAAATGGCGCACATATTCGTACATATTTGTATTGGCACTCATCTCTTCTGACCCTTCCTCGGCGTCCTTACTCAGTTTTCTTGGCCATTTCTATCTCTTTGGATGAGGCAAATATGAGATAACTGTATATTTGGATGGATCCCATTTATGAGCTCACTATTTGTCATTAGGTTACTTCCAGAGTGACAGTGTTGCTGTACAGAAGGCACGAGTGATTAATCATTCAGCAGAATATAGATTTTTAGCTCTCAGTCACTCGCTCCCAGTTTCCATAGTCCTAAAGCAATTATGTGTATAGGGAACTGTCCGCAATCCAGCAGAAATGTAGGTGGTCCATTCATTTATTACGCAACTGTCTCATGCATCACACTCATGCAGGCAACTGCCATGCAATCACAGATAAACGATGACCAGGAAAAAAAAAAAGCCTAATATTCTTGGTATTTTATTTTCCTTGTTGCTTTGAGTGATGAAATATATTTCCACTGTGATGTGACACATAAAAAAGTAGCAAGAAAGGCACTATAGAGTAATACTTCAATGGCTTGATTGGATCCTCCTGCTATGGCTCATGCCTACTAACTGAAGATGCATGCTGCACAATGGCTGATCCTGTGCTCTGACCTCTAAATTATTACATGAAAAGACAATTTCCCCTCGGGGATTAATAAACTGTATCAAAAATACCAAAAAGATACTGGCTGTGGTTCTTGTTGTTAACTATCTGTTAAGTGGGCAAAACATATCTCAGCTATTGTCCCCAAAGCCCACCAATGGCGTTATGAGTTGTCTGAAGAAGCCCAGATGTTTCCATCTGTCCTAACCACCTTCTATTGGTCCTCAGTGGTGTCCATCCTCGCTGGCTTCATAACATGCTGGCAACTATTAAACTCAGAATTGTAGAAGGTATATTGAAGATGGCACTTGTTCAGGGCCACCTTATGAGAAGGACCTCAGAGCCATAGTAGACTCATCACTATCTGCATCCAGCCAGTGTACGGAAGCAATCAAGAAAACTAATAGGATGTTAGATCAGCGGTCGCCCAGTCCAGTCCTGGAGGACCACCGTGGCTGCAGGTTTTTATTCAAACCCTTTTTTTTTAAAACGAGTGCCATGTTTGTGATAATTAACTTCTTGTGAATTCATTTTAATTGAATTGCTTTTTTTAAGATTTTTCCCCTGAATTTCTTCACCGTTCCTCTGAATTGCTTCATTTCTCTCTTTAAATGGTACCCAAAACAGAAATGAAATGTGAAGTGAGGGAGCCAACAGAAGACCAACTAAGTGAGGACATCAAACTCAAAACCAGTTCTTTAACTCCATGGCTTGTTGCTGCTCTCGTGGTGCATTAGCAGACATTTCCGAAATTGTTGATTTGCTCTTTCTAAGAGCCCTGTTAAAATGTTTTGTGGACCTGAGCAGATCGACAATCCTCAGACCTTCATCTTTCTTTATTTTCAGATATTGTATGATGGACACCAGTTGTTTTGGCTCATTTTTTTAATCTCATTATTGTTTAGCTGCTAATTAAGGAAAAAAAAAAACAATGAAGGGGTCTGAGTTTTCAAGAACAAGTCAATTAGAATTAATTCAAAAGAAGTTAATTAGCATCAAAAAACAGGTCACTAATTAAGAAAAGGGTTAGAATGAAAACCTGCAGCCATGGTGGTCCTCCAGGACCAGACTTGGCAACTCCTGTGTTAGATTATATATCGCAATGTGGGCCGTGCAAGACAATGGAGGTTAAATTATATAGCGCAATAGTGAGGCTTCACCTGGAGAACTGCATTTGGTTTTCGTCTCCATGTTGCAAACGAGACAGAAAGTCCAATGAAGAGCAACTAGGCTGATTTTGGGACTAAGGGGTATGAGCTGTGAGGAGAGATTGAGGGATCTGAACCTTTTTAGTTTAAGCAAATGGAGAATAAGAGAAAACACAGCTGAAGTGTTTAAAACAGAAAGTGCCGCCATTTTCATCAGCTCTATCCTGAACTCGCGTCTGAAAAGACGTCTCCACATTTATTGTGTTTTTTTTCTTTTGCTTTGCAATTTAATTACAAGGGTTTACCAGGTTTACCCCAACTCTTTTTCATTGTTGTCTATTCTCTTACGACATACAATGTGAATTTACTTAAATATATGTTGGATACAATCCCAATGAAGTTTATTTTTCACATTTTTGTTCACGTTAAAGTCAAATCTATTTTTAAAAAATTGAATTAATTTTTTTAATATGAAATATTTAGACTTATATTTTTGCTCCTAAATTTGAACAATTAATTAATGAATACGTTCCCCTATAGCTATGGGAATGGTTATCAATTCCTTTACCTGTGTTGATTGAACAGAAACCCACACCTTCTGTTATGCAATTGTGATGACCACAGGACAAGCACCCCAAACTTCTAAACTGAAGGGCAGATCTTAAAGCCCGAAACCTTTTGAAGGATCAGCCATGACCAAACAGACATCCTGGCAATTTAATAAAGGCCTAAAATGAAATGAATGAATGAAATGAAAATGTTGACCTTCAAAAGCTCAAAGCTTTGGAATGAGCTCAAAATTCACAAAGGCCTTTCTTTCAAAGTCCTAAATGCAAATTTGATGAACATCTGAGCAGTGGTTTGGCCGCTGTTGATATCGGCCTTAAAAAATTCAACTGTAGAAGCTCAAAGTGTCATAGATGGAATTAATCTCAAACACTAACGGCTCTTACGACAAACAAACACAACTGGTCTACAAAATATTGTAAAAATCAGCCCACCCGTCATTTTAATTACTTTGTCTTATTTCATCATTGTAACAGCAGAACATCTGTGTGCCGAATGGTATACTTCTAGTAGACGCACTATGGAGCGCTCATGGTCTGCACAGGTCATTAAAACTGAGTTCTCTTACATAATGACATTTAGACCAATCCAAAGCTTTCTTTAGCATTCAGGTAGAACAATAATGACACTTAAATAAGAATTAAAAATATTCCAAAATACTTTTTTTCTGATTTTAAAGTGCATGCTTTGTTGTACTTCCAACAAAGAACACATACAATATTTTTATTTTTTGTTTATTAGAGGTCTGTGGTTATTTCCATAAAATAACACTAAAAATGGTCAAAAAGAAAAGTGATAAAATGTTACCAGACTGCCCATCATTTTAGAAGAACCAGTAGTCGTATATATAGGACCCCGTGTATGCGTATTGGGGTGGTATGCTGACATTATAATTATTGCTGCCTCACAAGTGTAAGCATTTGCTCTTTCTCTCAATGTCTGTTGGTTTTCGTGTACTTTAGTTTTCCCCCCACATTCTAAAGTTGCCCATGTTAATTTTGATGGACCCCATCACTGCGATGGATTGACATTCAGCCCTGTAGATTCCTAACATAACAAAGCACAACACAAAAGCCTTGACTGGCCCTTTCTACAGGCCTGGACCCATTGGATAGGCCACACTGCAGGCAACCTAACCCCAAACTTAAATGACAGGTTTCCTGTCTGCATGTACACAACAATGGGCTAATGCTTATAAATATCACAAAGTTGAACATGTCTAAAAAAGTGTGAGAAGACAACTGTGAATTCTTTGATCCCAAAACATGAAACATAAATATCAGGATCCTAGAACTTTTTGTAAATTATTGACAGGTTGTTTTCTGCCTCTGGTATTGAGATGCATATTATTATAGGGGTTTTTGACACTGAGGAATCTGATATATTCATCTGTTTTTTGATATAATACTTTGTTTTGAAATTCATTTTACATTTCTTCCATTTTCTGCTGCCATTTTGTTTTTTTGTTCAGCAGCACTAATTGCCAGTTTTTGCCCAGTAAGGGGTGTGGCTACAGAGGTCGTGAGCCTATCCCTTCTAGTCGTTCTCATTTTCTCTTGACCTTTGAGGAGAATTACAAAGTTCCTTAATATTTTAAAGATTTATTTTAAACAATTAAAAAAAGAGCAAAATAGGTATTGTCTAAAAGGCAAACACCTGAAGAAAACCAAACCAAACCAAAACCAGAACCACCAAATCATAAAAACAGGAATCATGATCAAAAATGCAATGCCAAAACTGTAGTGAGAACTGGAGTTTCTCCCCCAGCAACATCATCAGGTGGCCCTGCCTCCTTGGGCTCCACATGAAGGAAGCAGGGCAGATGACACCAAAAACAAATTTGTAGACCATTAACATCATGCAAAATTGAAAAATAGTTAACAACACTAATACAAATAATAATATTACATAAATACAAATACAAGACAAAAGAACAGAATTAACAGCATAAAATGAAAAATTATATTTGAATTTAAAATAAACAAAAAATAAACCTGAGCCATAGCACCAACCCTGACAATATTATTTGACTCCTGTCTTTAAATCATTGCTGTTGGGTAAGGCTCCAAATCCCTGCAACTGTGAACTGGACTGACATGGCTTGACAATGTTATATAATGTGATTTCATTTGTTAACAGACATATGCGGATGTAACCCTATTTTTGCTGTGTATATATACTTTCGGTATGCAGTTTGGAGTTTAAACTCTCATTACTGTTATTTGCAATTATCTAGTTTACAAATCTTTGGCTATCAGCACTTTATACATTTCTCTTTAGACTAAGATTTCTAATTTTTTGTTTGAGCTTTGACATTCATTTGTAATGATATTATGGTTAATCGACTTCAGCACGGTTCTTGACTAACACTTTAATCTCTCATTTCCTGGTCCGTCTTTTCGCAACTGTCATTGTTTTCCAACAGCACATTGCAGAAAAGATGGCTACCAATTAGAGCAGTCTGATGACTATGGATTTTAGCAAACGTATCATGTTCATAAGAATTACTTATGAACTCTTTGATATCACTTTTTTTTTTTATTTGTTTTTTTGTCTGGTGCCTCCCGACTCTCTGGTACTAGAAAACCGTTACATATGATGTACTGGTCGACTCGTCTTAATGTCTAGTTATGCAAGAAGTCAGGTTTTTTGGGGCTTTCCCCTTCTTTTGTTCCTCAAGAACAAGTGTGTCATTAGGATTTGCAGATATCTGGGTCTTTACTCCCCCTCTTGTTATTTTTCAGCCAGGGTTTCAGATTCACATTTTGCATCCGTATTATTGTTATTTCTTTTATATAAGTTTGTTTATTTTTGTTGATTGTTTACATTTTTCTATTTCTTTGATTCTGCCTATGTGTGTAAGCTGCCACAATCAACAAGATGGGTTATGTTCAGTGTGTTTTGCGGGTGGTCCCCCAAGTGTGGGATCACCTGCCAATCACTGACTGAAACTGTCTCCCATAGTTCTTAGTGGCTCGTTTCAAGTGAGCTAGGCAGTTTTTGTAAGTTCACGGGCCTCATGCACTAAAACATGGCATACGGGCCAAAGCAGAAATGTGCGTACGCACAAAAACACCCAGATGTATAAATCTGTGAGTACATCAACTTCAACGTTCTTCTGCTCCATAAATCACGGTCAGCGTGAAAAGTAACACACGTGCACGCGCCTGCTGCCACTCCCCAACTCCTCCCAGAATCCTTCTTTGAATATTCAAATCAATATAAATAGCCCTTTATCTCAGTGTTCTGTCAAAAGACAATGGCAAAAGCACGGGGGGAAATAAAAGAATTTCAGCGAATACCAAGTGGTGGCAAGGAAAAATGTACTATTTTTGGTTTAAACAGTGGTATAAACAACAAAAGGAAGCTGATCAAGTGACATAATGTCAGAGAAACTGGAAAGTTCAAGTTCACAAACTTGCACAGTGCCGAAATAAAAAAGAAGTCGTCAGATATCAAAGTCACCGTAAAAGGCGAGTCGTAGCCCACCGTCTGAGTGTCATATGAAAGCTTATTAGGATACAGAGAAAAGAAAAAAATAGGCACACAGTGGAAAAAAAAGCACGAAATATCAACTTTAATCTCGAAATTTCCACTTTAATCACGTAGTTTATTTTGTCATTAAAGTAGAACATCATAAACTTCATCTTAAAATCGTTTCATTTACTAGTTTCTCAAATCCCATCGTAACTAAAGTAGCACGTTAAATGCTTTGTATTGTATGTGTTCTTCTATGTGCTCTATGTTTGTGATTCACTACCTGCTTCTTAAACGGGCTTTGTCTTCCTCCGACAGGACACAGAGTACAGTACATTCATGATATTACAGCTCTCTGAATAATTTAAATACTGAGACATATACTTGATATCATTTTTTATGATGATAGGAATTAAAGCATGTTATTAAACATTGGAACATGGTGACACCGTGATAGTGACAAACTGGCGCCCCGTTGAGAGTTTGTTCCTGCCTCCCGCAAGATGCTTGCTGCGTCGTGCATGACCATCAATGAAATAATTTACTGCAGCAGTACTGTCTCTTTGTGGATCTAAAAAAGAAAGGGAAACCACACTGGAACAAAAGCACTGCTTTGATGCTGGGTGCCGCCAGTTTACAAAACCGAGCGCAGAACTTGTGTACGTCAAGGATTTAGCTGCCGTGAAAATGTGCATGGCTTTTTCGTCAAGTTTAGTTTTTATACATCGCGATGTGTGCGTGGAAACAGGTTTATGCAACATTTTTGTGTGTATGCACCATTTATACATGAGGCCCCTGGTGATTTTTTGCTTTGTCTTGATTTATTTGATTTTTTAACATTCTGCTCTGTTTTTGACTTCACATTGGGATTCTGTTTTTGAACTTTTCATTGGCTTGCCTTTATGATTTTAGGCAACTCCTTTATGCTTTTTATGTTCCTTGAGAACTTCACAGGGAGCATTTTTGTAGAAATGAAACCTTTCTACTTTTGTTTAGTTACTGTGCTTGGCCATTTATCAGGCCAAGGTTTGGTGGTATAGCCCCCTTTTTGTGGGCATTTTCACAACTTTTTGGGACTTACATGCCTTGTGACTCCTAATTCATAACACTTCTGAATATTGTGTGCAGTATTACTGTCATTAAAAATCAAAGAGAGGGGGTTTTGTCATAGAATATCTTGGGATGATCACCCCCCCCCCCCCAAAAAAAATACAACACCTCTGCTCTAGACTGAAAACCTTTCATTTTTAGGTAATTTCTGGACCATATATATTTTTTTGCACAAAATTACACCCTTATGATAAAGAACAAACCAACAGGTGTCTTCAGGAAAAATGATCTGAAGGACTTGAGTTGTGGTTGCCACATCAACTGACCCCAGGGGTACATTCAGAATGGGATATGAAAGATCAAAGTTACCCCTTTCAAAAAAACAGGGGATCGATGCAATTTAGGTTTTTATGCAATTTCAAAGTTACTGATCACATATATAATATTTTTGATATTTGATTCTTTCCTGGTGGTCTTAGCAATATTGTTAGTGCATATGCTCCACAGGTAGGGTGTGCAATATTTGGGAAAGAAGATTTCTGGAGTGAGTTGGAAGAACTGATGGACAGTGTACCCAAGGGACAGAAAGTGGTGATTGGAGCGGATTACAATGGACATGTTGGTGAAGGGAACAGAGGAGATGAGGAGGTGATGAGTAGGTGCAAAAGAGGAAGGCCTAAGAGAATGTTTATGGATGTGGTGAGAGAGGACATGCAGGTGATGGGCATGACAGAGCAAGATGTAAAGGACAGGAAGAGTTGGAACAAGATGATCTGCTGTGGCAGCTGAAAGAAGAAGAAGAAGACTGGTGGTCCTAGCCCTATAAGAAGGTTAAAAATGATAAATGTTAAGCATAAGCATGTGGGGTACTGTTTTAGACCATTTCAATGTTAGTGATTATGAATATGTTGCTATTTTGAATTTTCAGTCCTTTACTAGGGATCTAGTCCTCTTTTGACTTCTGTCAGATTGTGAAAAATTTTAAATTTCTATTACAATCGAGAATATTTAGACTTTAAACATTTTAAAGTGAAGCACACATTTTAAAATGTAAAATATCTGATGCAACTATTCTTGTTTATTATGTCTTTCTACCTTAATGAAGTTAATCATTACATTTTTTATGAACACCCCAAATTAGGACAGCTTATGCTAATTCAGATTTGTTTTGCCTCTGCCTCCCTTCAAATTATAAATTCTCAAATAACACATCATTAATTGCAATAAAACCCTCTGTACATAGTAAGAAATGTTTCTGTCTGAGCGTCATGTAAATACTTTGGCAGTGCCCTATGCAACACTTACGAGGGCCAACTGAGGATGCATGCAACTGCATGATAAGTGGCTGACCTCGTCTTCAGAGCAGACGCATTAAAATGCAGAATTCAGGCGGGAGGAAACTCACGTGTAGGGCGTCAAAGACGGCAAAGCGCAGCAGAAGCCAAGAAAGTTTCTGTCACAACAGTCTGTATTGGGAGTGCTACTCTAACTGGGGGCTAGTCTGATTCCTTCAAGGTAAGGGAAACACTGGGAGTGAACACGGAGAGCAGCCAGGAAGCTGGCGAGGCTCATCCAGAATCTTGGCACGCATACCGTTACTTCTAAGCCGCCCTCTTTCCCAGCTACTGTATGACGATAGATTGCACCTGGTTTCTGTATGAGGAATCAGATAACCAGTTATTAATGCGCCGTGGCATATTATCTCTCCACCACTGTGACAGCCTGTAACACCACTTTTTATCTTTTTTAGCTTGTCATTGCATGAAGCTAGTTATAAATCACTGAGGTGTGCTTATCGTGTATTTTCCCGGAGTGACTATAGTGGGCTGCTCGAAGTATTTTGCATTGAGTAATTACAGTATTCTCTCATTCTAATAAGCAAATGAAATAATGGTAAGAAATTTAGTGAACACTTCCTGGGTGAAAGGGATGTGTAAAAAAGGCCAGGGACATGCCATCAAAAATGATGAAAAGTATACAGGTACATGCACACTCACACACATATGCTGTATTTAGCCATTTAGATCTTACAGTATTTTTACATTAACTTGTGCTTTCCAAGGGAGAATCCTGTAAGTGTAGAGAAAACATACAAGGAAATGGGAGGAGCATGAACACTTCAATGTGATGTGCCAGGTGCCCACCGCTTTGCCATTTTCCATGTCTCAGGACATTGATAGTCCTGTATAGAGATGGACTAGTGCAATGAAGACACAACAAGGTTGGTGCAAAGTGCAGTGCAGATCCAACAAATCAATGCCTCAGCAAAAGTGCACTGCAGTCAATAAATATGTTCTCCCTTAAATAAAGACAATAAATTAGGTCAAACTCAAGAAGAAAAACCCTGTTCTCCAAGCCACGGGACATCTCTCTCTCAAACCCTTCCCCTCTGTTTACCATGCTGGCCTGCTCAACAATCTTCAGCTCTTGTTCCAACCACCATCCCTGTGTAAGGACCACCGAGCCTTGCTCCCTTGTCCCATCACTATCTGTAGAAAAACTGCCAGAGCAATCCACTTCTGCTGCTTTACAATGCTCCTCAGGAGCCACCTAACTCCAGAAGTGTCATTCTCTTCGATGCGCATGGGGCTTCCCGACTCCCCTGCCTCCTTCCCTCTGCACTGGCTCAGTCTGATCCTGGCATTCCTTCACTTTCTCTCTCTCTCTCTTTGAGCTTTCTTTCCTGCACCCATTCAAACTACTCATCATTCTTGATCTTTGTCCTTTCTTTTTTGGTCTTCCTTCATCTCGCTCTCAGACTCGATTAAACCCAGTGAGTTCAGGTGTGTTAAGTGACCTATGGAGCCTTGAAGAAAGAAAGCTACGCCAACTGCCCTCGAGCACATCATGTGCAATTAGCTAGTCGAGTTCTGCATGACACACCTACACTCACGAGGTCAGAGCTACCTCACTGTATTACTAAAAACCCTGCACTGCCACAGACCCCTGATGTGCTTTACCACATTCACATAGACATTTATTAATTTTATAAGCCTGGACCTGTTCATTCTAGTGTAGGACTTCAGGAGACTGGAGCCTCTGCCAGCAATGTTAAGTACAAGGCAGGGACTAACCCTGGATGGGATACTAGTTTTTCACAGGGCAGACTCACACCCACTGGGGGATCTGACTTGCACATCAGGATCTATTTTTTACATATTTTGATACAGTGTATATATTCTATGGGAAGCTAGAAGAAACATCGATTAATGTGCTGGCTCACAACTATAGAGAAGGTTCATGTTTTGGCTCAGCCACTACCTGTAAAAGTATGAGTATGTTTGCATGAAGTTTTCTCGTATTTGATGTTCAAAATGGGGCTGCTATTAGATGGTTTGGATGTGTGTTCTGGGTGGCACAGTGGCACAGTGGGTAGCGCTGCTGCCTCGCAGTTGGGAGACCTGGGGACCTGGGTTCACTTCCCGGGTCCTCCCTGCGTGGAGTTTGCATGTTCTCCCCGTGTCTGCGTGGGTTTCCTCCGGGCACTCCGGTTTCCTCCCACAGTCCAAAGACATGCTGGTTAGGTGGATTGGCGATTCTAAATTGGCCCTAGTGTGTGCTTGGTGTGTTTGTGTGTGTCCTGCGGTGGGTTGGCACCTTGCCCGGGATTGGTTCCTGCCTTGTGCCCTGTGTTGGCTGGGATTGGCTCCAGCAGACCCCCGTGACCCTGTGTTCGGATTCAGCGGGTTGGAAAATGGATGGATGGATGGATGTGTGTTCTTTGTTGAGGTCTCTCTTGTACCTGCTGATGCCACTTTGTGATACTTTAACAGAAAAACAGGTTCCGGAAATCAATGGATGGATTGATGTTCCCAGTGAAAGCCATGCCAAACCTAGTAAACATAAAATTACAATGCAAGAAATGCATGTTTTTAAAATGTAAACATGACTGTGAATTGACCCCAGAAAAGATGTAAAAGTAATAATAAGTGGACCAGGAGATAGAAAGACAAAAATTAGGGCCTGTCCAAAAGGAACTTCAGGAACCAAGCTGAGACCGCCATCAGAGAACCACAGCTGTGGTGTAAAGTTTACACACACTAATATAATGAGGATGTAAATTAAGACATTATTGGGATTTCAATGATTTCTACAATTGTCCTTTTCTGTGGCAGAATGATTGTACAACATATATCTTTCTTTATTACAAAAAAAAATTCTGAACTTTGCCGCACGCGTTTTAATTACTTGCGTGTTTTCTGAAACTACCACCAGGTCAACTGTGTGGAGTTTGCATGTTCTACCTCTGTCTCTGTAGACTTATCTCCATTAACTGTGTGTATGTCTGTCAAGTAACTATTGTTAAAGGCAAATAAGGAAGCAGGGGACCAAAGAAAAGTTGGGGTGCCACCCGGGTCAACCTGTTTGTCCAAAAAATAGAACAAAAATGTGGAAAACAGGCTTAACAACTGCCTGTTAAGCCTCAATTCTTCATCTTCTTCTTCTTCTTTTTTCGGCTGCTCCCGTTACGGGTTGCCACAGCGGATCATCTTTTTCCATAACTTTCTGCCCTCTGTATCTTGTTCTGTCACACCCATCACCTGCATGTCCTCTCTCACCACATCCATAAACCTTCTCTTAGGCCTTCCTCTTATTATCTTCCCTGGCAGCTCTATCCTTAGCATCCTTCTCCCAATATACACAGCATCTCTCCTCTGCACATGTCCAAGCCAACACAATCTCGCCTCTCTGACTTTGTCTTCCAACCGTCCAGCCTGAGCTGACCTTCTAATGTCCTCATTTCTAATCCTGCCCATCCTCGTCACACCCAGTGCAAATCTTAGCATCTTTAACTCTGCCCCCTCCAGCTCTATCTCCTGCTTTCTGGTCAGTGCCACCGTCTCCAGCCCATATAACAGAACTGGTCTCACTACTGTCCTGTAGACCTTCTCTTTCACTCTTGCTGGTACCCGTCTGTCACTCCTGACACTCTTCTCCACCCATTCCACCCTGCCTGCACTCTCTTTTTGACTTCTCTTCCACAATCCCCATTACTCTGTACTGCTGATCCCAAGTATTTAAACTCATCCACCTTTGCCAGCTCTACTCCCTACAGCCTCACCATTTCACTGACCTCCCTCTCATTTACACACAAGTATTTTGTCTTGTTCCTACTGACCTTCTTTCCTCTCCTCTCTAGAGCATACAGTATCTCCAGCCTCAATGGCTTCTCAAAATATTCAGCTCTGTGTCTGGGAGCTTGTTCATGTGGGATGTAGTGCCTCCAACTGAGACACCATCTTCTGGGAGCCCTCAGATTTATATTGTCCCTACCAGAAGGACATGGCTTAGTTGAGTGGGGTGTGACTGGTGTGTCCTCCTTGGGCAGCTTCTCGGAGCTAAGGAGGAGAAAAGAGATGATACAGTTAGCACTGGCGCACCCTCTTGTCCCGGCGGGTTACTGCATACCTTATCAGAGCCTGGAAGGTGATCCTCAGACACCCATGCAAGACTTGTAGAGTCATCAAAAAAATGGAGTGCATATGTGATTCTGATTCTGATATATTCTAGTGACTATCCTACAGTGTTCCCACTGATGCCTCTGAACTGACCCAGTATGACTGAGTGTGGATGTCTCCTTGTTTAAACCTGATTCAGATTCAGTAAATGGACGGACAGATACGGTAGATGTCCAACAGTGAGCCATGACACCCTCTGGGGGACAATATTAGCCTAGGAGAGCTATAATGTAAGAGCTTTCATATAACATTATCAATCTTTAGCATGTATAACACCTTTCATAAAGCACTATCAAAAAATTCCATTAGCTGTTTACTCCCTTGGCAGCCCTTCCAAATGTTTACTATACAGGGTCTTCAGAAAGTATGCTAGCCCCAAAACCATTTTCACCCTTTGTCATGTTGCAGCCTTGTGCTAAAATCATTTCAATTCAATTTTTCCCTCATCAAAGAACACTTAATACCCCGGTATGACAAAGCAGAACGAATATTTTAGAAAGATTCGCAACTTTTTTTTTAAATAAAAAACAAAATATAAGATTGACATAAGTATTAAGACCCTTTACTTGGTACATATTTGAAGCCCCTTTGGCAGTGATTCCAGTCCGGAGTCTTTTTGGGTATAAAGTAACAAGCACACACCTGAATTTGGAGATTCTTCTCTGCAGATCCTTGTAAGAAGTGGTCCGTGGTCTTGGGCAAGGTTTTAATAAATAAACTTGGCCGGGGATGTGTGGGCTCCAGTGTGGGTGAGCTTCACTACTGGGTGGATTGGGGTGCTTGGCTTATTGCGCACCCACTCGTGCGGAGGTGGGTGGATCAGTCAGATGACTCGTTCATGCCTTGGAGGTATCACACTTGCACCCCATCACACAGGACAATAACAAGGAGCCTGTATGGAAGGATAGGGTCAGAGAAATAAGAACAGAGAAACAGAAAGACGGGGAGAATGGAGGTTAAAGTAAATGGCAGGATTGGGAGACTCCAGTGTGTGATGGGATGAAGGTAGATGGTCGGGAGTGAGCCTCAGTAAGAAGAGCCTGGGGATGAAGAAGAGGCACTCCTACTGAGGATGTCGGGGAGTAGGAGCGGTCCATTAGTCGGTGGCTCTCGCAGGTGGTGGGAGATGTGTATGTAGCTTGGCGTGGTGCCCCAGGGATGCTGACAGACTGGCAATGAGGACTCGTGCCCGGTATTAAAGGGTGGCAACACCTGTCAGAAGGATGACCCCTTTGGTCATCGAGATCCAAACAGAGTAAGCCCAGGGGGGAACATCAGAAGAAAAAAGATGCACCAGGGCTTATGAGTTTTTAAAGGACCACTTCCTACTGTGAGTTTAACCTCATTTTAAAGGATTTATTGATTGGTTTTTGATTTGGATTATTTTAACCTCCACGAGCACTTTCATTTGATTGGATTATTTATTTAGTGATGTGATGCACAGCACCTTTGAACAATGTTTTTGGATTGTTTTAATGAAAGCACTTGACACCTTCTTTTTGGCACCTACCCCATGCTGTGAGTGAGTGTCTGTCCTCATTTGTCCGGCTCATCTCGGTTCATGACTATCGACAGTTTGGGTTCAAGAGGCTTCTGAACGCAACAAGGAGCATGGAGCTGACCGTCATAGTCCTTTCAAGCTCTGTCAGGTTGGATGGAGACCATCGGTGGACAGCTATTTTCAGGTCGCTTCAGAGATGTTCAGAGATTAGTTTTACGGTCTATGCTCTTGTTGAGTCACTTAAGGATATTCACAGAGTTGTCCCTAAGCCACTCCTGTGTTGTATGTGTGTGCTTGGTGCTCGGGGTCACTGTGATGTTGGGAGGTACGGTTTCAGTGCCCGCCGAGTTCCATGGTATTGCACAGGTGATGAGCAGTTGCTTGTGTCCTCCAGACCTGAATGCTAGAATTGAAACCAAACAATTCAATCTTGGTTTTAACAGAACCACAGGAACTTGTTTCTCAAAGTCCCTCCGGTGCCTTTTTGCAAACTCTAAACAGGCTTTCATGTGTTGTCTGGCCAACAGGCCATAAAGCCTACTGTCATGCATGGGTGTCAGAGGACTCCTCTGAGGGTTTGGTAAAGGAAAGTAATAACCCGCCAAAATGAGAGGGGGGGGCTACCACTCACTTTGTCCTGTTTCTCTTCTTCCCTCACAGCCTTGAGAGACCACCCAATAAAGGCACCTAGCCCCGCCCCTTCCGGTGATTTCGCCATGAAGGATGGGCAACCTAAAGAGAGGCGTCTTTTGGAAGGCCAGAGCAAGCGGCAGAGTGGAGTATGAGTCTCACTCCCATATAGGAGGAAACCCGGACCGGGGATGCGTGGGCTCCAATCGGTCGTAGGTGTGCACAAGTGCATTTGTGCATTTTTCATTTTTTTTTTTGTTCAGTTTACTTCATCTGGCGACAAATAAAAGGGACAGCCCGGTTGGCATCCTAAACTGATTCCAGTGTGTCCTTCCACCACCGGACCACACTACATTTGTAAAATGTTGCAGTGGTTGTCTTTCTGGAAGTTTCTGTTATCTCCACACAGATTCTCTGAAGCTCACCCAGAGTGACCATTGAGTTCTTGGTCACCTCTTTTGCTAAGGTCCTTCACAGCCCATTTGCTCAATTTAGCTGGGTGGCCGGCTCTAGGAAGAGTTGTGGTTGTTCCAAACTTCTTCCATTCTGAGGAATGTTCAGTGCTACCGAAATGTTTGTAACCTTGCCTTGATGCAGTCCTGTCCCTAAGCTCTGCAAGAAATTCCTTTGACCTTATCACTTGGTCTATACTGGGGTGGTCAAAGTCGTTCCTAGAGGGCCGGAGTGGCTGCAGGTTTTTGCTCCAATGCAATTGCTTAATAAGAAGCACTCATTGCTCAAGTAACACTTCTGCTTCATTTTAGTTGTCTCGCTCATTAAGATTTTGAAACTGTATTGCTTATTTTAGTCTTAAACAGCTATATTCTTGTTTTTTAATTGCTCCTTGATAGCAGTAAGATGCAAATGACACAGGGAAGCAGCAGCTCTCCATTTAACTTGTTACCATTTACACCTGTGTGAATTTATTGTGCACTATTTGGTTTAATTAAATACTTGGAAGAAAAATAAAGAGAAAAAAGTGAAGGACTGAGAATTACTCCTTCATTTTAGACTTCAACTCATTTGGAAAAAAAATCTAGGATATGAGAATGACTTGACATGGCAGAGTTAAAGCACTAGCAAGCCATGACATTGAATTATTGGAAAGGATTGTTTTCTAATTAAGCAACTGGGTTGGAATAAAATCCTGCAGTCACTGCGGCCCTCCAGGAACGACTTTGCCCACCCCCGGTCTATACTCTGATGCACATCATCAATGGTGGGACCTTCTATAGACAGGCGGGTGCCTTTCCTAATCATGTTCAATCGATTATATTGACCACAGGTGAACCCCAGACAAGGTGTAGAAACATCTCAGTGATGATTAATAGGATGAGATGCACAGGGGCCAGAGTGTCATAGCAAAGGGTTTGAATACTTGTGTCAATGTGACATTCCAGGTTTCCTTTGTAATAAATTTTTAAAAATTCCTACATCTTGCTTGAAGAAGGGGCCTGAGTTGCCTCGAAAGCCTGCATATTGTAATCTAGTTAGCCAATAAAAGGTGCCATTTTGCTTGGCTTTTCTCTACATTCATAATGGCTAACATGGTACAACACCCTAGTACTATAAAAATTTTTAAAATCCTGTTTTTGCTTTGTCAGTCTGGGGTATTGAGTGTTGCTCGACGAGGGAAAAAATGAATTTTAATGCTGCAAAAATAATCCATCCATCCATTGTCCAACCCGCTGAATCCGAACACAGGGTCACGGGGGTCTGCTGGAGCCAATCCCAGCCAACACAGGGCACAAGGCAGGAACCAATCCCGGGCAGGGTGCCAACCCACCGCAGCTGCAAAAATAATGAAATGTGAAAAAACTGAATAATAATAATAATAACATTTATTTGTATAGCACATTTTCATACAAAAAAGTAGCTCAAAGTGATTTACATAATGAAGAACAGTAAATAAAAAAAAATACAACAACATAAGAAATTAAAATAAGACAATATTAGTTAACATAAAAAAAAGAGTAAGGTCCGATGGCCAGGGTGGACAGAAAAAACAAAAAAAAACTCCAGACTGGCTGGAGAAAAAAATAAAATCTGCAGGGGTTCCAGGCCACGAGACCGCCCAGTCCCCTCTGAGCATTCTACCTAACATAAATGAAATAGTCCTCTTGTGTCTAGGGTTCTCACGGAAGGACTTGATGATGATGATGGACATGCAGACTTCTGGCTTTTAATTCTTCACTGTTGGAACATCATGGTGCTTTGAGTAGAGCCATCACCAAAAGGACACCGGAAAAAGAAACAGAAGAGAGAATAGGGGTTAGTACAGATTTTAGAGCTACCATGGATAGTTATTATAATGAATTGGATATACAGAGTATCAGAATTAAATTATAGTGAGATTATGAGAAGGCCATGTTAAAGTAATGTGTTTTCAGCAGTTTTTTTGAAGTGCTCCCCTGTATTAGCCTGGCGAATTCCTACTGGCAGGCTATTCCAGATTTTAGGTGCATAACAGCAGAAGGCCGCCTCACCACTTCTTTTAAGTTTAGCTCTTGGAATTCTAAGGAGACACTCATTTGAGGATCTGAGATTATGGTTTGGAATATAAGATGTCAGACATTCCGATATATAAAATGAGGCGAGATTATTTAAGGCTTTATAAACCATAAGCAGAATTTTAAAGTCAATCCTGAATGACACAGGTCAATCCTGAAGGGGTCTAAATACTTTCTGAAAGCACTGCACCACATTTATCTACAGAGCCCATAACAGAACAACATTTTCAAACCCATTTGATCCCATTCTGGGGCTGCAGGGGGACCAGAGCCTCACCCGGAAAGAGTTCCAGTCCAACACAGGACCCACCAATGTTGCAAGATTAGAATGACCTGTTAACCTAATATACGTGTGTGGAATGTGGCAATAAAACCAGAGCCGTCTTAACACATGGGCACACTGGGCCCCATGCTAATCTATGTATGTTGTGACTTGCTGAGTGGTTGTGGAGGTAGGGGCCCCAGTGCATGGCTTTGCTCGGGGGCCTATAATGCTGTTAAGATGGCCCTGAGTAAAACCAGAGAACCTGATGAATGGCCTGCGCATGAACATTCCCAACCACTGTACCATCCTGACTAGTGAGATATGGCTACTAATGTAATGAGCTGGGTTGCACCTTTGTAGACATGATTTGTCTACTTCCCCATTACACTTATCTATCTGGTTGATCATTTGTTTATTTAGTGCTTGTTCATTATATATCATATTATTAAACAATGTAATTTTCTGTTAAACCAACACATCATTCTAGAAATTCAATTATAGCCGCTTTAAAAAGATGGAATTCAAAGGGAGGCAGGCACCTTTGTCAAAGCGGCATTGAAAGTTTAGGAGTGCACGCTTTGCATGTGAACTCCATTCTCATCTTTCATCTTAAAATTTAATCTGATTTTGATAGCAATACTCCTAACAAGTAATTATTTAACTCAGACATCATTTGCCATGCTGGCGTGTTATCTAGCAAGGCGGGATGAAAAATGCAGTGTGCAGAGGGCACGGCAGCGGAAATTTCTGCTAGTGATTCTTCACTCCTCATGTGCTAACAGAAATCCTTTCATGTTTGGCACATTGGGGATTTTTTTTAAATACAAGCACAGAAAGATTTTGAGATGCCTTTTGTCCGGCTCACTGAATGCTCTCTTTTAGGCACGCTGCTATACAGTATGTGCAACCTAGAGGACAAAATGTCACTTCTTATCCTGGTAATCTTAAACCCCTAATGCCGTCTACTCATCATGCTAACCTTGAGCTCTTTTGAAGTTTCTGGGGTGGTGTCTTTGCCTGTTAATGACAGAAAGTTCAAGAGGAAAGGCTGAGATAAGAAGTCAGACTGAAAGTGCCTGGGTGAGAGTGCTGTCAATACAGCTTCCCATTAGAGCCCAAAATGTCCTTTGCACATTGGCTTAGAGCAAGAGGTGCTTTACTAAAATTACGACATTACTCATCCTTTGTAATCAGAGTTCACTTATCTGTCTGCTCTGGTGACGCAAAGTCTGTGGCAGTCCATGCTAATCTCCTTCCTACTCTTGAATGTACAGTTTATACGAATATCTTCTAAATGGATATGTGCACTTGTTTATATAAATATTGAATGGTTTTCTATTTCTAAAATCTGCATAAGCACTTAAAGTTTTTGTGCAATTAAAAAGACCACAGTAAATAGCAATAAACTGCTTTGACTTATATTCTATCAATTTATTATATAGTATCTATCTATCTATCTATCTATCTATCTATCTATCTATCTATCTATCTATCTATCTATCTATCTATCTATCTATCTATCTATCTATCTATCTATCTATCTATCTATCTATCTATCTATCTATCTATCTATCTATCTATCTATCTATCTATCTACCTGTTTTATCTTTTTAGAGTAATAAGGGGATACTCTACTTTCCCCTTTTGTATTATTAATAAGTAGCCTTTGTCAGAATGCCTCAAATCTCCCAGACTCACCACTGTTTATAAGGTATTATAGTATACTAGCCAACCCGCAGCGTACCATACGCCGCATAATCAGGCCACTTTTTTAATGATTTTTATGTACAGGGAAAAAATTAACATTTGAAAAATCCGGTGGAGAGGGGAAGGACGCCCATTATGCCCCATCCGTCATGCTAGTCTGATGATTTCTCGTTCAGTAACCTGTGAGTAGTGATGGGTGGGGTGAAGCCTCGCGAAGCATCAACATGTTTGAAGCAATTGTGTCGGAAATCGTATCGAAGCTTCGAAGCATTTGACACTCACCTCTCTCGTGACACCTCCTGGCCATTTTCATTAACGTTACAGAAACTTATGATACACTTCAATGACGTCTGTTAAAAGTCGTATTGCTTTTATTTTTTCGTAGCTACAGACTGACAACGAAGAGAAGGGTTCGTCAGCAGTTTGTAGTGTGTGATGTCTAAAAAATATAAATATAACTAACGCCGACAGGCAGAATGCACTATACGATAGCAAGAGTTAAACAAAATAAGACGCCTCACCTCGTGCATTCCCGGCTCTTTCAATTAGTATTTACTTTTGCACTGTATCATTATAATTGCTCCTGTTATTAGTATTATAATTAACCCTGATCTTTTCTTGAGATCACATTTAATAGCCTTAAATGTTTTCTTTGCTCTGTCTTAATTAAAACGGAGTAGACAGAAAATAAAGGTTTATCCCTGTACTTTGCCATGATATAGGTAAGCACATTTGAGAAAGAAAATGTGAAATCCTTAAATCACAGATGTCATTATTTGATCAAGTATTAAAATCTGCAGTGCTTCGAAAGCTCGACACAGAGTCGAAACCTGAGTATCGAGCGGCCCATCACTACCTGTGAGTCACGTAGTGTTTTCATTGTTGTTTGCGATTCTGGCCGCTTTTCGCGTAATGAGTTGTTCCGGAGTCACAGTTGAGAAACAGTTTTTTAATGTCTTCTAAGCACAGGGGAAAAAATGAACATGTGGCCCGGTGCATTCTTTAACTGCCTTGTGGCGCTGTAGTAGTACGGATGCTTTGCAGTAAGGAGACAGTGGAAGATTGTGGGTTCGCTTCGCGGTTCCTCCCTGTGTGGATAGCAAATTATCCGCGACAAATAAACTGTTTTACACACTGCAAACCAATCCGCGCCGCTTTTTCAATGTTTTTTAAGCAGAGGGAAAAAAATGAACATTTGCAAAATCCGTAACAAAAATCCAACAAAAAAATCCCCTGTGCAGTGTGTGAGCGAGTGAGGAGAGAGAGAGAAAGCCGGTACGTTAGAGTGAGCGAGAGCAGGCTCGAAGGCAATGTGTTCCTGTGGTATAGCGGGTCCATAGCTCACCTTCAAAAGGCCATTTTTAATCAGGCGACTGACAGTAGTGGAGTCAGGCACAGAGAAGGTCAGCTGCAGAGAGAGCGTCTCGACTGTTGCAGGGCCTGAAGCAGGTGAGACGCTAATGAAAAAGAGGCACAGGGCTTATTGGTTTTTAAAGACTGCTTCCTTCATTGTGTTTTAACTTCAGTTTTAAAGGATTGCGCGGCTCTCTCTTGCGCTGCCTGTGTGTGTGTGCATGGCTCTCTCTCTCGCGCGCTGTCTGTGTGTGCGCTTGTCTCTCTCTGGCGTTGCCTCTGTGTGTGTGCGCGGCTGTCTCTCTCGCGCTGCCTCTGTGTGTGTGTGTGTGTGTGTGTGTGTGTGTGTGTGTGTGCCTCTGTCTCCCTGTCGCTGCCTGTGTGTGCGCGCGGCTCTCTCTCGCGCACTGCCTGTGTGTGCCTCTGTCTCTCTCTGGCGCTGCCTCTGTGTGAACCAAGATTCCACTGAGGTTGACTAATGAAAAGTCAACATGGCTCAGAGCTGCAAGTGGACTGTGGCACAGACAAACAGAAATGACGGCATGTTTTTCGAGGCGTCGCGTCCGAGTTGGTGGGCGTGGCTCTGATTTTTTCGTCGTATCCAATGGTCTAAGAGTTGGTGGGCGTGGCTCCTTCCTGCGTGCGCCATTGGCGTCTTACTTGTCGGCGGTTTAGTGAATCCACGCCCCTTCCGGCGTGCTTTCCATGGTTGGCTACTTGTCTTCTGGCTTAGTGAATTATATATATAGATAACTTCTCCCCACCTTCCCTTCTACATTTATAACCTCAGGCAGTTAGGTGTAGTAAAAGACAAGCAGGAGTTAAGTTACAATTTAAACAATGTATTATTGATAATATTCATAAATTATAACAATATGCAAAGTACATTTGAATATTGGCAACCATCCAATCTGATAAATGGTGATGTGTAGTTTCAGGCGGCACACAGACTTGTTAGTTATTTAAAATGTCTCTAGTTAAGTCATCATTGGTGGTCAGCTTTCTTCAGAACAGGCCGCATGCCTGTCTCAATATGGCTGCCGAGCTGCGCTCTTCATTGTGTTGTCCTTTTCAGTTCATGATGTGTGATCGTCAGTCATCAGTTTGATAAGAGAGAGAGAGTGAGGGAGTGAGCAAATATATAGATTCGCTGTCCAACCCATAGAGCCAATAGAGCGTCATGGTACTTAAAGGCTTCTGATACAAGCCAGTCCCAAACAGCCATACTTCAGATCAATGGGGCAAAGAACATCTTAACACCTGCCATCCCCCAAAACCATATGTTTAAGGTAAAGCTTATCAGTTAGCAGCCTGGCTTTCCTTTGGGGGTTGAGAGACTTCAGAGAAACATTTACCAAACCTGTTTCAGGCACTTCCCCCAAATCCTGCTGTAAAATTCAAAGACACTCAGTCCTGGTGGGGGGAAGGGGGTTGTAAACATGAATGCTTTTCACTAATGTAACAGTAATATTACATTGATTTGTCTAAGTTACAAATAAAGACATACAAAATATTTATTAAGTTATATGCAAAATCTCACATCAAAACGCTACTGTATATACTCGCGTTTTAATTCTCCCATGTATAAGTCAGGGCTTGATTTTACCATATAATTTCTAGTATTTTATAATATCAGTTGTATAAGTCGAATGCGGAAAACTCACGCTATTGGTCCAGGAGATTATGATATGCTAATGCCCACCTGAGAAAGTAACCACAGAGCACACGGCCTTTTTTTTCTATGCATTGTGCTTACGTGACCATACAGTAATACCCAAACTATTCAGAAGCAACGTTTGCACTGTTTTGTGTATTTTGTATCTCACACCTTCATACACCTTTATCGTAAGAACATCCCTTATTTATGATGGAGCGTTCGAACAGAAGAAAATATGAAGCTGATTTTATATTAAAAGTCATTGAAGTGGCGAAAGAAATTGATAACTGCGCTGCTGCAACAAAATTAGATGTGTCTGAGAAACTGATGTGTCACAGTTTTGAACGGGCGTATAAGTCGGGGTCTGATTTTATGATCGATTTTAAGACCTGACTTATACCCGAGTATCTATCTATCTATCTATCTATCTATCTATCTATCTATCTATCTATCTATCTATCTATCTATCTATCTATCTATCTATCTATCTATCTATCTATCTATCTATCTATCTATCTATCTATCTATCTATCTATCTATCTGTGTTTTTCATTTCTACCTGTACAAAAGTCTGAGCACGCTGTCTGTTGCGTCATCACGCTCACAGGTTATGCGTGAGCATGCGCACTATTATTTCTGTATCTGATACGCGGAAAACGCTATACTGCATGCACCTGCATTTATTCAATTGTTTGTTGACTTTGTGTGCGTCTGTTTGATGTAAGTTACGCTTTGCTGTTTATTTTATTAGAAATAATTTTCTAAAAGTAATGATAAAGCTCGTAACGTTTCACCAATAAGTTCAGACAATCCTTTATGTTAAAGTGTGTTGAGTTTAACATTCAAAACTGCATAAGTACATTCATAAATGTTGCTTCTTTAGTAATATATAAGTTCTTGAAGAAATCAGACTTGGTAATAGTTGCTTAAATAGTGATTTGTTCGAGTCTGTACAGCGCTAACGTATTTGGTACATTTTATTTAGTGCCTTTTGTCAACGACAGCACGTCATAGCGCTCTGATAATTTCTGCTGCCATCTACTGGCCTTTTTGGGCATTACCTGTTTTAGCATTCTCTGAGCCTTTAATTTGCGAGTTATTTATGTTATTGTATTTGTTCTGTTTCAGAAGCCACATATAAATATTTGTCTGCAAATAAACATTTAGTTCTACAAAGCCATTGCAACTATTCCTTCCTTTGCAACGTTCAGCAGTTGGTTAAGATCTTTCTACCTTAATTCTGGTCTGTCTCATCCTTCTTATCGAGGATTAGGATTTGGTGCCACAGACACTCACCAGTTTGACGCACGCACTGTTTAACACTACCTATCTATCATTTTGTGCCTTTCATTTCTATCTATCAATCTATGGGGTAAATTAAAAATTAAGGAAAATATTTAAATAAGACAAAAATTAGACATCAGATGTCAAGACCTAATTTATTAGCAGACGATATGGGTTAACAATCAGGAAATTGTGTTTCACTTATATGCTAGAATTGTATGGGTAAGCACACAACCAGAGTGTTCCAAATGATATTAGCAGTCTTCATTTTCCGAAGGACATCCATGAGAGATTTTTTATTGAACTTATATAAGTGGGAGTTCAATGTGTTGTATGTAAATCAGGTACAGTGGCAATACTAGGCCTGTGTAGGCCCATGCCCATCCATTTTACACATTGATCCACCCTGTCTTTAATCTTAGCATTTTAATTTATTTATTTTATAGTAAAAATGAAAATTAGCCTGTAGGAGGTGTGAAAATATAAATCCTCAAACAGATGTGTAGTGTTTCTTGTGATTCGAAGTGCTACTGAAACGTTGGAGCTGTTGAAAGTGGCGTATGGTGAGGATTCTAGGAAAAAGTGAAGTATTCCTGAGTGGCATAAGAGGTTCAAAAAGAGCTAGAAGATGAGATTCACAAGATGAAAATTGGAACATCCGTCATGACAATGTACCAAGCCATCATGCTCATAGTGTTCAAATTGGATCATCCACCCCATTTACCTGACTTAGCCCCTTGTGATTTCTGGCTCTTCCCAAAAATAAAAACTACCATGAAAGGATGAAGATTTTCAATAATTTCTGATATCCAGCACAACATGACAAAGGAACTGAAGAGTTTTCCAGAAACCGAGTTGCAGGTATGTTTCCTGCAATGGCAATGTTGTCTAACTAAATGCATCACTGCAGAAGGTGATTACTTCATAGGTGACAGTATCTGCTAGTGCTCTGATATGCACAGTTTTTTTACAGGATCATTACAGGAACTAAATTATCATTTTGCAATTTTGCAATCTCCTTTTGCACCTTACAGCGTATGTACTGTATATATGGTGGTGCGTCTTCATACCTAACAGGTTTTAGAAAATAAGACTGATTTTAAAATTTTACCAATTTCAACCACTCAAAACATTTGATGTTAACAGGTGGCGATCAACTAGTAGCTTGCTGACAATCCTGGATTAAGACCTCCCACGGGTCCCTGGGTGACATGACTTTTGACAATGCAGCCCACTGACACCAAGTCGTTTATTCCCATTCTTGCTTTCAGTGCATATTGTTGGTGATTATGGTGCATGGACACTCAATTGTGTTGTTATGCAGTTTGTCAGGAGGGGATTTGGTGAAAAGGTTGCTTGCTGACATGGATATCCAGAATACCCTGAGGGCAGATCTGCCCTTGTTTACTAGTTATGTCATGTTGGATGGAAACATGAACAAGGCAAGATAAGTGTGAAGGATGTCTCAACAAACAACCATTTTAAGTTTTATTAACTAAAAAGGAAACGAATAGAACTGCACAACATTCCTGCAGCTAGATCTGCTGTCTTGTACCAACACTACTATCGAGTGTGCAGGAAAATCTACATCCACTCCGCCACCAAATGTTAAAAGATTGGCCAAGATCATGAATTACAAACTGATTCAAACTTTTCAGTTTGCCATTAATGGTGATGCAGCTTTGCAGCTGATTGGAACAACAGATACAGCACATGGCTGAAATACAGGATCTTGACAGATGAAATTCTTTTTTTGAAAAAATGTGCAGGCATTTGGTGGCAACCTAATTGAGGACAGAATCAGAGACTGAAAATGCACACATCCAGTATATTCGAAACACGAGTCAATTAAATCTCATGGGGCAGCACTTTGTAAACACACAAATTACATGATTGCTTCCAAAACCGGTGATCCATCTGTTTGCTGTTATATAATATTACTGATGAAAATTATAACAAATATTATTTGGCCGTTTGCGCCTTGCGATGGGATGGGATCCCGCATGTATCATAAAAAGGGGCTGGAAGTCAGTTTACCTTCACCATTTGTAAGTGGATTTAAATGAACAAATGTGCATTCAAACTAAAAAAAAATGACAACCCATTTTATGCTGCTAAGACTGGAATGATATGATATTTTTGAAATGAATTTTTATTTAAAAAGAACAAAAAATAACAATAGGTCAACTCATGACAATTTTGGCCAACCTTTTTTATGAAATCCTGGTATCACCAATGGTGTAGATGGGGGCAAAAGTCTCTTAAACATGAGAACTCCAAGGTTATAAAGTGAGGAACGTTACCAGAATTAGGTGATGGGAAGAATGGAATTAGTTCTGGGGATGCTGTTCTTTCTTAAACAACTCTGATAAGTTTGCAATCAAGTGTGGCAGGTGGCTGGCGTCCATGCCTAGCCGGGATGCCCCTGCACGGTATATTCAGGGGGAGCATGCCTGGACACTGCAATACCTCCTCCTGGATGCTAGATGGCCGCCTGCCTGGGGTGGAGCAGTGCCTCGGTTTCCCACAGGGCTCCCTGGGAATTGGAGTTGGGTGCAGCCCTGTTGGGTCCCGCAGGCACTGCCAGGGGGTGCTGTGTTTGGGACTCCTGAGCTCATGTGGGCAGCATATACATCACACCCGGAAGTGCAGCCAGAACTTGGTGAACAAGCACCTGAAGCACTTCCGGGTGAACTATAAAAGGAGCCAGCAACCACCACTCAGCGGCCAGAGTCGGGTGAAGGAGGACAAGGTTGCTTGGGAGGAGTGGTGGTGCCAAGGAGAAGAAAATGCTTTTGTTTACGTGTGTGCTAGTGCTTGGAACTGTGTTGTGTCTGTGGGTACAGGGAAGGTGTAGCCCACAGATGAAGAAAAATAAAAGTTCTTTGTATTTTACACGTGCCTCAGTGAGAGCCTGTGTCAGCGTAAATGTTACAGAAGGATCAGTCTTAGGAAAATATGTGCTAGATAAAATTTAATGTAAGTAAATATAAGTGATGAAATGTGGGAAGTAAAAATGTTAGATTTAAAAATAAATGTTATATGAAGGACCCAGGAGTGACAGTGGACTCTTCAGTTTCTACAGCTATGCAGTGTGTGGAAGTAATTAAGAAGTCTAATAGAAATGTAGGCTACATAACCCACTTTGGGATGTCAAGAACGTGTGTGTTAGAAAATAGATGGAGAAGGACAAACAAAGAAACAGACATTGTGCTTCTATGTAGATATAGTGATGGCAGAGAAACATCTGTGCTTCCTGACACACGTTCTTTAACACACTTGAAATATAATTAAGGGTACATTTCCAACAATATAAACTGGAAATGGGTTTAGCTGGGTAGTTTATGTTTCACCATTGTGCTGGAATTCTTTGAGGAAGAAGCAAAAGTATGCAATAGGAGAGGTGCACATGACCGAATCTTAATTTTCAGAAGTTTTTTTTGATAAGGTACCACATGAAAAAATTAATGATTAAACTAAAACAAGTGGGGATTCAGAGTGCAGGACTGTAGGGGGGGACAAAATTGGCTCAAACCGAGGAAGCAAAGGGTTGTAGTGAGTGGAATGTTTTTAGAATTTGGTGATGTTAAAGGTGGTGTCCCACATGGATTGGCTCTTTTTAAAACACATAAACAGTCAGGACGACAGTATAATTAATGAGCTGGGTGAGTTTGTAGAAGATACCAAAATAGGTGTAAGGAACGAAAATGGAGAATCAGCTAAATTGTTGCAGAGGCACTTGGAGAGAATACAGGCTTGGGCAGATTTGTGACACAGGAACTTTAACGTAAGTAGATGTAAAGTATCACATGTAGGAAGTGTGGAAGAAAACTATGTATACAGACACCCCCCCACTAGAATGCCCCGATTTAAGCAATAAAACACAGGCAGGAGAAAGCGTCAATCGTTATTCTTTATCTAAATCTCTGAAGAGGCAAAAGCATCATATCAGTGTTTTTGCAAAGAAAAAAGTGTCCTCTGCGCTATATTTATACAATCCATTGATTAGGTCACTGCTCTTTAAAAGGAATTCATTACAAATTCAGAAAACTTTTCACATGATTGGTTACACATAGTTGCTAACAGGACATGGCAGATGTTGATACCTTAGATGACCACAATTTGATTGATAGTCTTGTTTTTTTAGGATATACGTGACTTTTTGAATGTATATTTTTCATCCATCCATCCATCCATTTTCTAACCCGCTGAATCCGAATACAGGGTCACGGGGGTCTGCTGGAGCCAATCCCAGCCAACACAAGGCACAAGGCAGGAACCAATCCCGGGCAGGGTGCCAACCCACCGCAGGACACATACAAACACACCCACACACCAAGCACACACTAGGGCCAATTTAGAATCGCCAATCCACCTAACCTGCATGTCTTTGGACTGTGGGAGGAAACCGGAGCACCAGGAGGAAACCCACGCAGACACAGGGAGAACATGCAAACTCCACACAGGGAGGACCCGGGAAGTGAACCCAAGTCCCCAGGTCTCCCTACTGCGAGGCAGCAGCACTATCCACTGCGCCACCGTGCCGCCCTATATTTTTCATTCTTATTTTTATTTTAGAAGATGTGTGAACTTCGCCACATGCATCTTGTTTCTCATGGTCAAAAAGAAAAGAACAATGGCCTATATATATACATTATGATCCAGCTGGGTACAAAAACAGGAAACTTAGTATTATAGAAGAATGGTGTGGAAAATCTTCTTTGCAAATAAAAAGAAGCTTCACCAAAAAGAAGTTTTGGGGACCGTCCCCGTATATTGTCCACCGGACAAAAGAAAAACCAAAAGAAACGTTGTGATCAAAAGCAAAAGTATTTTTAAGCAGATGATGAATTACAGTCAACAAAATGGTGTTTTTATACAGTAAATAAAATGGAGGCTTGAAGTGGTTGGCAGAAAATGGTTGGCAGGATGTGACGTAGAAACGGAGAGACGGAAGCAACGTCATCTTAACAGAAAACCGGAAGTGATGTCATCAAAAGGGGTTGGGAGTAATGTCATGTCTGGCGCTGGAAGTGACGTAGCGGCAGCCATTTTGGAACCGGGAAGTGTGATGTTTACTTCTCCACGGTTTTCCTGCCGAGAGACTGAGAGATTTTAGTAAGTACCATGTGACAACCGCCTGTCTCGCGATATTTTACGCACCTTTAGGCTTTTTGACTGCCTCCTAAATGCTTGTGTTTGACAATGGTTATGCCATAAATATAACATTTCTCTTAAGGGGTTATATAAATAACAAGAAATACATTTATCATAGTGAATAATAAAATAACAGCATCAGCTTTTAAACATAAGCTCAGAAGGATATGAGACTCAGACACATACAGGTGCACACATAGAGCAGGGTTCAAATTTAACTCTTACAGAAGTAGAAACTCGAAACTTGAAAATACTCAGAATCAGAATGCTATTGGCCCATAGTAATCTGTTCAGAGTCACCTTATGAGTAGGACCGGGGAGTCATAGTGGACTTGTCACAACATCACGACAATGAGCAGAAGCAGTCAAGAAAACTAATATGATGTGTGACAGATTAAGGTCTCCGTGACCCCTTGAACCCTCAGACTAGATGTCAGACACCAGGTAAAAGTCCAAATAATGATTTATTATATAATAATAATTGTGCACAAAGCACCCTCCTCTCCACAATACTAAATAATAATAATAATAATAAACACAATAATCCTCCACACTCCCAGACACTTCGCCACCCTTCCTCCCAGCTCAGCTCAAATGTCTGGGCTTACCCAGAGTCCTTTTATAGCCCCTGACCCGGAAGTGGCTCCTGGCCAAACCCCCAAGTCCTTATCCCTTCCGGGTCAGGGTAAACAGTCCTTTTCATCCCGGGAGCACGCTGCTTCCTCCAGTCACGTGACTGTGACGCACTCCCGGGTTATAGGGCATGCAAGAGCCCACTAGCCCCCCTACAGCGACTCCTGGCGGCCCCCAAGGTATCCAGCAGGGCTGTGTCACAACACTACAAAGTCCATGAGGCCCTGCTGGAACTCGGGGCACAAATATGCTGTCCGGAGGGCTCCTCCTAGCGGCCTGGGGGTGGCGACCGGAGTCCATAGCCGGTCGTCCATCACAGATGTTAGGTCATGTATCACGAGGTGTGGAAAGCAAGTCAAAGGAGGGGATGCCTAAGGTTCATAACTTACTAGTGAGGCCTCACCTGGAGTATTGTTTGTGGTTTTGGTCTTTATATTGCAAAAGAGACATAACAGTACTAGGGGAAAACTAGAGAAATGTCTAGACTGTGGTATGACCTATAAACGAATTGTTTACAATTATGAACATTGATCCCAACTGTCCTTTTGAAATACATTCTTCAGAAAGAACACAGAGACTCAGGAAATTTGTTAAAGATAGACTTCACAGAAACATTAGAAATTTATACAATTTTACAACCTTGAGAACTTTCAGATCTTGACTTATTTGGGAGAAATTAGGTGAACAGAATTGGCAAACGTATAGACTAAGTCAAGTCAAGTTATGGAGCATGCACTGGTAGAGTGTGTTGCTGCACCCACCACACGACGAAACAGCTCGTGATCCTGGTTGGCAACCCCCTAGGCAGACATGTGGTCCAGTCCCATCCTCCAGAAATGACCCTCTATCTGCTGCAGCCAGGTGATACTGCAAGCCGGATAACCCTCAGGGAATCACGCCACATGGCTGTAGTGCCATAATCGACGCTCCCTCACAATGCAAGTAACGTGCGTCATTTGGGACTCCATGAGCAACCACTCATTTGACACAAAGTGAAACCAGTGGTACCCAAGGATTTTCCGGAGAGACACAGTACAGCAGGAGTCCAGTCTTCATCTCAGGTCACTAGACAGTGTCCATGTCTTGCAACCATATAGCAAAACAGGAAGCACCAGGACTCTAAAGACTTGGACCTTTATCCTTTTGCATAGATATCAGGAGCACCCCACACCCCTTTCCAGCGACCTCATGACCCCCCCTTGCTCTCCCAATCCATCTACTGACTTCATAGGAAGAGTCACCAGAGACATGAATGTCACTGCCAAGGCCTTTAATGACCTCTTAGGCACAGCCATCAAAAGTGTGTCTGTCTGCGGAGAGTGTGTTGACCTTGTTGAGAAGTTCACATACCTTGGCAGATATACACTAAATAACCTGGCAAATTGTTCTTTATCTATGTAAATACAAGGCAGTTATTCTTGCTGTCGCACAACTCATTGGACCTCCATTGATTTGCACATTTGCACATTGGTTTCCCCTTTCTCAAGGTCCATTTTTTCTCCCTTTCAACCTGAAAACAAGCATATTGGGTTTTCTAAATTAACATTGTATGAGTGTGAGTTTGTCCTGTAATGGCCTACAATCAATAGTTGATTCTGGCTTTGCAGCCAACACAGGCTTTGGCTTCCCTGTATTGGAATAAGCAGGTTCACATAACACATTCATTATAGTAATAATGTCTAAACGGGACGGCCTCGTGTTGGGACATCTGCTTTACAGCTCCAGAGTCCTAGGTTTGATTTCCATCCTGTGTGGAGCTTACCTGCTCTCCCTAGACTTGTTTTTACTCTTCCCACATCACACAGATATGTGGGTTAGGTGAAGTAGACGCTCTTAATGGCCTGGGTAGACGTGTGTTTAAATGTGCTCTGTGATGGATGGCCTTCCCATTCAAGGTTGATTCCTTCTTTAAATTTGGTGCTGGTAAGATTTTCTTGGACCATTTGAAATGTTTGGAAGTATAGCGAACTTTCAGTTAAAGCTTGTTAGAAATAGCTAGAGTAACGTGTCTACCCATTAGCCATTACCCCCAGTCAATCTACCTTCAGACACAACATAGATGAAGGTTCCGTCTTTCTGTAGTGACTGTCATATCTTTAAGCATCGTAAAACAATTTTCAAAGATGTTTAGATTAGAGAAAATAGGAAACTATAATAATGCATAGAATAAGAAACAGTACAATAAAAAAAGCAACACACTTAGGCGGGACAACAAAAATTGAGGAAAAGGGTGGCACAAAATGTCAATGAGGTGGAGACCCTGGATGTTATAGGAACAGTCCACAAGTACTAAATTGTCAAGTGGTTTCTTTTTTTATAATCTTAGCGATTTTTCTCTACCATTTTATATTTTATGATTTGCTCCTACACTACCACATATTTTACTTTTCCCTGAAAGTTGCATAGCAATTTTCTTCATAGCTCAAATGGAGAACTGCAGCCTTATTTCAGATTCTGTTCCATTTGTGACACTTTTTAAAATGCCTAACTTTGCTTAACAAAGATATTTTGCATTCTGTGCTTGTGTATGGAAACTCTCAAGTTAGCTGCAGACTTTGATGCGTGACTGCTAGGCATCTTATGATTTGCTCACATCAATGTCTGTGAATCTTACATTGAGGTTTGATGAACTTTGATGTATTTGATATGGTACGTTTTGGACTTTCATACAAAATCCAGCATTTTGAGTTTCTTAGAATGTTGTTCACTCTGATAACCAGCAGGTAAATTCCTAGAGTAGCATGTAAGTGTGAAAGGGGCTCATGACAGGGTTTAAAGGAAGACCATGGCCAAGACATGATAATTTGAGATATCATGTACAGTATATGCATCAGGTAAGAATTTTTGAGGACACAGCAAAAGCTGCAATAGTTCTTTTGGAGAACAGTGAAATAAAGTTTTGTTATTATCCGAAAATGGGATAAGCTGTTAGAACATTAGAGCAATTCCCAAGAAAAGCCCAACAAGCTCACCAGTCCTGTCCATCTTTTTACTCCAAAAAACATCAAGTTGAGATTTTGAAGGCCCCTAAGGTCTTTCTCTCCACCACACTACTTAGCAATTTATTCCACATGTCTATGCATCTTTGCATTAATAAAACCCTTTTAACATTTGTGTGAAGTTTACCCCTTAACAAGTTTTCACCCATGTTCTTAAAGAATATATTTTAAGTTAACACCTGGGATATACTGTAATAATTCCCTTTGTCTAGCATGTGTACATGGGAGACAACTTCAGAGCTCTTTTAAGGGTAATTGCACTCTGAACCAGGAGCTGGCACTGCTGTCTATTGCCTTCTCTCTTCTTCCCTCTGTAGAAAGAATGAGTGACAACCAGACAACTGATGACATCACTTGGAGCATTAAGACCATGCCATCTTGGGACGGTCATGTTTTAGCTCATGTCTGGAGAAGACCATATCCCTATTCCTCTTTTTATTTTCTTGCAAATTATAATCTGCCAAATATATGGGGATCACCTAGGTGCCCAACTTGTACTGGTACCGATTTTTAATAATAAGGGATTGAATGCATTGAATGTGACAAGGATGGTTAGGATTAGGAACGAGTACATTAGAGGGTCAGCTCAGGTTGGACGGATTGGAGACAAAGTCAGAGAGGTGAGATTGCATTGGTTTGGACATGTGCAGAGGAGAGATGCTGGGTATATTGGGAGAAGGATGTTAAGGATGGAGCTGCCAGGCAACAGGAAAAGAGGAACGCCTAAGAGGACGATTTTGGATGTGGTGAGAGAGCACATACAGGTGATGGGTGTGACAGAACAAGATAGAAAGGACAAGAAGATATGGAAAAAGATGATCTGCTGTGGCAACCCCTAATGGGAGCAGCTGAAAGAAGAGGAAGACCTAGGTGTCCTAACTCTTTATGACCTGTCTGTCTATTTAGTTCCACCTTCCTAGTTTCAAACACTTCACTCATGTCATCTGTTAATCCCTGTATGCTTAAAATGAAAGGATTCCACACCTTTGATCTTTCCACATAACTCATCTCCTGCAGTCCTGGAGTCAGGATAGTTGCACTTCTCCGGACTGTCTCTAGTGCTGCTATGTCTTTATTGTAACATTGAGACCAAAACTGCACAAAGTAAACCAAGGTGAGGCCTCCCTGGTGCATTATATAACTTAAAGGAATACTCCACTACTTCTTGTGGTTACATTTGTAGTCATATCCACAACTGGATAATTTAGTGATGGTCTGAAAAACCAGATGAATGGACCTTCTGCTTGTTGAAGCATCTCGGATCTGCATAAGACCGAGGTATATTCATTTCTTCATAATGTTTTCACTCACTTCTTTATTAACTTGTAATCTTTAGGTGTACTCATCTCTTAATGAACTTTACAGTATTTATATCATGTGAAGTGCAGTGTTAGCCAATGAGTAAGCTGTTGCAGGACTCATGACCAATCAATGAGAGTTGCGGACAGATCTTTAACTCAAGTTCCATTTTAATTCATGAGAGAGTTTTCTTGAATCATTTATTTGACAATATTTTTGTAAAAATACATGTGCTTTGGACATTGTGAGCATAAAACTGGATCCAGTATTGGTCACTGTAGATTCCTGTTCTCACAGAATCTTTGTTATCTCCATTCTGCATTAAAAGACGTTTTCGTTGGAATCAGTACAAACTATGTGAGGTAAGTAATATTAAAATATATATATATTTTTGGATGGAGTAGTCTTTTAATCATAATTTCCTTTGATAGTCTACACATTGTGCTACATAACCTAAAGTCCCATTAGCCTACTTAATGACTTCTGTACACTATCTGAATATTCATAGTGACGAGTCTACTGTGACCCCCAGGTCCTTCTCATAAGTCGTACTTTCTAGTTTCAGATCTACCATTGTGTATTCAAATCTAAAATGTCAACTTCTTACATTTAATATCTTACATTTACTTACATCTAATTTCATCTGCCCAACTTTGTATATTGTCCAGGTCCATGTGTAATGATTCAGCTGATTGAACATTTTCTGTCCTTCCACCTAGTTTTCTATCTCCAACTAACTTAACTAGCCTGTTGTTGCTGTTTTAAGTGTCTGCTGTTGTTTGAGGACGTTATACTGTAAATGAGTAGCAGGGACTGAGAAAGGGGGTTAAGAAATGAAGCAGAAAATGCAGGACTCTAAGGAAAAGGTCATTAGTATTCCAGATGGAATGGAGAGAACAGACTATGAAGTCATTCCATCAGTGGTGTCAAGTAGTTTTAAAAGGCGGCATCATGTGAAAGTCAAAACAGGAGAAACATTTGCGAATAGTTTCAAGGTCAATAGGTTGAAAGCGAGTAGGTGTAGTCGGCAGGATTTGTAGACCTACAGTTTCCTCATCTTGTTCTCATTCTGTTCTTAGAAATGAATTTTGAAATGCAAAAAAGGCTAGGTAGAGTTACTTTGTTGTCAAGATTTCCTCCTTGCTAACTAGATTTATGAAGTTCAGCCTATTTTATCAAAAATATTTTGAGGTCACTGGCTTTATCTCATACTGTATTGATTCCCTGTTGCGTGAATCGATACTGTTTATTATTTATGGTTGTCTTCAGAATCCTGCAGAGGATAACTATATATGAGCTAGCTTCCTGCAATCCTCACTCAATAATTCAGCACTCGGTTATCTTGAATGCTTTCTTTTTTGACAGGCTCACACTTCATTTAAGCAAAATAATAGGCCGCTATATATCGGGTATGCCTGTTTTTATGCTGATCACTGGGCTGAGTTCCTCCTATACATTCTGTCATGAAAGCCGAGCCTTACGCTGACAGCCTTTTTATTTATTTATTTTCTTCTTATTTCACTGGCAAAATGTGGATTATGTCCCAGGCTGTGCTTTTTGGTTATCTGTAATCACTCCTCAGTAATTAGAAGATGTTGTCAAGAGCGTAAGCATGCCCACATTTCTTACTGCTTATTTAATTTAATTTAATTTGATGTGCTACAGCAAGAATAAAACTGTGCTTTGCACACACTTCTCAAGTGATCTATATAACAAACGAGTCCTTCATGGCGCCCATCATACTTTAATGGACTGTTTCCCCACTTTGTGCCAGATTACATAATAGTGCACTCACACACTCTCTGCTTTCATGCTGACATCCATTTCTGAACAGGTTTTATTGATTCCAAGATTATTTCCCTCAAAACTATAATGAAATTTAGTCACTGCTGTTTTATATAGAGCTATTCAAAGTGCAAATATTTTCCAGTTCTTTGGGTACAATGAGCTAGTGTCATGTAATGTACAAAGCAGATGAGCAACTTCGTCATGTTCCAGCTACAAGGCTGCTTTCATAAATCACCAGATTCTAAACTCATCAGCTGTTTATATAATGCCTTTCACAGCAAAAAGCTTCCCAATATCCTCAGTCACCAAGTCGCTATTATTATATACTCAGCAGAGGAGCTACTTTATCACAGTCCAGATGTTCTACGGAAAAAGTATCTCTTCTAAACAGCATATTTTAAATAAATGAATTTTTCTATATAGTGCCTTTCATATATATCATGAATGGTCTGTACACTGGTACTGTGAGTGCTGTGCAGAGTGCCTCTGCGTTTTTACCAGGTAATTCTGGGGTTCGTCAGGGGTGTGTTCTGCTCCTGCTCTGTTCGGTGTTTGCAAGGATTGGGTGTTGAGCAAGGCTGAGGGACATCTACTGGTGAAGACATATTCACGGATCTTGACTTTGCTGACGATGCTGTGATCTTTACAGAGTCAATGGAGGCCCTGATCGGGGTGCTCGAGAGACTGAGTGGGGAGTCTAAGTGTCTGGGCTTGTGAGTGTCCGGGATAAAAACCAAGATCCTCACTCCTTACAACTGCTTTCTGGAATAATATCTATCAAAGTGAAGCTCTTTCCAGTCCTTTAAGCATTTAGCCACTATAAACTATTATGTTACACACGGCAGCACAGCCTGTCCATCTCAGTCCACACATTATGTACACAAGACTGCTTTTCGAAATAGCATATTTTGAATTAGTCAGTCTTTGTATATAGTGAAGTTCATAGCGAACTCTTTCTTAGTCCATTAACTGTTAGTTCATGCTGTCAGACTATTGCGCCATAGGCAGTTATTATTTTTTTTTTCATCCTGGTGCACATTTTACGGACACTACACTACTTTCCTAAGGAGTAAATTCAGAGTCATTCTGCCTTTATATATTTTGCCTTTCACAAAGAGCACATTCCTGTAAGCACACAGGGGATATCACTGTACGCCCAACACTGCAGACACACCATCTCAGTCCCAACTTTAACTTAGCTGGCAGAGAAGATACTGTACCATGATCACTAAGGTGAGGTTCACCCATTGCATTCTGGGTGTGCTGAACCTGGCGATTTCCACAAAGCTGGGAAACTCACCTGCATAATGTGTGGTAGTGGAGGACTGCATTTGTGATCTCCCTTGATTTTTAAAATTTTTTGTGAATGTCCCCCTAGGATTAATAAAGTTTATCTAAATCTAATCTAATAATCTAATCTGATAACTCCGTCATTCATCTGGTTTTGCTTATATTGTGTCTTTAGCTCTTCCAAGCGCTTTGGCCAATTGACCTCTACGTAAAATGCTCATTGCCTGTCCAAACATCATACATCAGAAACTGCTTTTTTAAAATATGTAAATTTCGATTAAATCCATTAATCGTTTTCTTTGGTAATGTAGCATCTTGCATGGTGAACATATTCCAAACCATCACAACACAAGTTTGAGAGGCTTGTATTTAGCTGTTCCTCAGAGCTACAGGAGACTTGTAGCGTCAAGTCCATCTGCTTTGGTAGTTGGTCAGAGTTCATAAGCTCAATCCTGTTTATCCTTTTCAAGTAATCAATTTATTACTAAGACATACAGTAAGTACTTATCAAATATGCCTGGTGAAATCACATTTAAGCAGATCCCAGACCCCTTAAATCCAATCAGGTTCACAGGGCCAATGTCTGTTCAGAGAGCACTGAGCATAAGGAAGGCACCAGTCCATCATATTGCCACTCACGCTGAGCCAATTTGGAAAGACCAATTCATATAATTTGCACATCTTTGGCAACCTTTGAGAAAAACCCAAGAAGACACGCCGAGAATGCGTAGACGTCAATCAAACAGCAGTGGGGTGTGGGATCTCAGTGCGCCAGCACTAAAATAATCAGCTCAACGTAGCCCATCAATCTCTATTTACACTAAGTAGATGATTGAAAGTATCATCAAAATACTTCTTAAACTAAACCATTAGCACAGAGTCAACGCAAGTGTAGATAACAACACATCCTGCGGAGAAACAGCCAATTATTTACATCTACACCTATATGGTTTCAGTACTTTGATTAAAAATATTTTGACAGCAACGTCCTAAATAATAATTATGGGAGAAATAATTCAGATACTAATGATGAGCAAAACAATTTACGTGAAACTGAGTTCATAGCGAAACTCAGTGTTTCACTTTGTGAGAAATATTGTGTTTCGTTTCCAGTGAAATTTGTGCCAACAAAAAAAGGAAGTCTGGATGTGTTTTCAATAATTTCACCTGCATCTCCCTGTCAAGTAAAGATCTTTAGTAAACAAAAAAAAGTTGAAAAAATCTCACATTATTAATGTTACGTAATCCAAATGTCAAGTTTTCCACTCGTACACTAACACCGGGCAAAACACAATCATTTGTTTCCTAAAATATTTTTAAATAAATACTTCCAGAAAAATAAAAGAAGTGCATGCAGTGGAAATGTGTTCACAAGGCAATGAGATTTTAATTGGAAGACCCACCACTTTGTCTCATTTGTCAGTGAAAAGTCCTGTCAGTATTTTAGCAAAAAATGAATTTGGCTTGAACAATGGACATATTTAGTAAGTTCTTAAGCTTTTCCTCTCTGCTCCATGGACTGCAATGTAAAGTGCCAATGTGGGCAAGATATATATTTGTTAATTTATAGAAGACAAATAACTTTAACACATAATTAAACATGGTAAACACATATATAGCATGTATGTGAAGAGATAACCTTGACTTAAAAAATACCCACCTTATTCTACAATGAACGCCCATCTTCTGGTGGTTGACAGGTTTAAATACTGTGAGTTCTGGAAGGAATGGCACTTCCAGAGAAACAAGAATAACGACTTCAGTCAGCTTCCGAGGGCTCTTCAGGACTAAGGAAGAAAGGGGAGAAAGTTTTATCAACTGCACCCCCTTCTGATGTGGAGTGGCATTGCTCACTTTATCAGAGCCCCAAAGATGTCCCATAAGCGCTTGTGTCTGACAGCTGATAGATAGATAGATAGATAGATAGATAGATAGATAGATAGATAGATAGATAGATAGATAGATAGATAGATAGATAGATAGATAGATACTTTATTAATCCCAAGGGGAAATTCACATAATCTAGCAGCAGCATACTGATAAAGAACAATATTAAATTAAAGAGTGATAACAATGCAGGTATAACAGATAGACAATAACTTTGTATAATTTTAACGTTTACCCCCCCGGGTGGAATTGAAGAGTCGCATAGTTTGGGGGAGGAACGATCTCCTCAGTCTGTCAGTGGAGCAGGACAGTGACAGCAGTCTGTCGCTGAAGCTGCTCCTCTGTCTGGAGATGATACTATTTAGTGGATGCAGAGGATTCTCCATAATTGACAGGAGCCTGCTCAGTGCCCGCCGCTCTGCCACAGATGTCAAACTGTCCAGCTCCATGCCTACAATAGAGCCTGCCTTCCTCACCAGTTTGTCCAGGCGTGAGGCGTCCCTCTTCTTTATGCTGCCTCCCCAGCACACCACCGCGTAGAAGAGGGCGCTCGCCACAACCGTCTGATAGAACATCTGCAGCATCTTATTGCAGATGTTGAATGATGTCAGCCTTCTAAGGAAGTATAGTCGGCTCAGTCCAGTCCAATTTATCATCCAGCTGCACTCCCAGGTATTTATAGGTCTGCACCTTCTGCTCTTTTAATAAACACATTTTAATAAACAGCACTGCACTACGGGAATGGTAAATACAAATAATATTTTATAATATTGTTATAATATATAAAACAGACAGTATCTCTTTATATATAAAATTCAACATCTGTATGTCTGTTCGCTTTTCGTGAGAAAACTACTTAACGGATTTAGATCGAGTTTTTTTCTATAATTTGCTTGAACATTCCTGTTGATTTTGCGACATCTCTCATTGCGCTGACTATCACAGTTCGCTTGCAGGAGCGATTTATTCGTGCGAATCCGAGAGACATGTAGCAGGCAGAGGGCAGGGGCTCATCGTCACTCACGTGCCAACCTCGGTTCAAGTCACTCTACCTCTCACCACATGCTGGATCATACCTTGCCTCGGCTTAGCTAGCGACAAGTGTTTGTTCAGCAGACATTATCATCTTCAGATTGTTAAGGAGTAACGTTTGACGTTTCAGAGAGAGAAATCAGAGCTACGTCTGTTTAAGAGGGTACCTACTCATTGGCAGAGATATCACAGCCACGTGCTTTTTTCCCTACGTGGGGGATGCTCTCTCATCAGAGCTGAACACAATCAGATGCAGTGGCAACATTTGACGTGCCTTCTGCTTAGCCAGAGATACCTTTTTACATTTTTGGCAAAGAGATCACAGCTAAATTCTCACCCCTGATTGAGAAACCAAAAATACTGTATAACAAGAGGCCCTCACATATGAAAGTTATCAATATAAATTCTTCTCAATACAAATTATTACATTTTTTTTAATACATTTTTTTTAAAGTTTGTCCTGTTTCACAACTATGCAGGTGGTACCGCAGGGGACAGCTAGTCATAATAATAAATAAAATATCTAGGGAGGAGGCTAGCCACAACACTGGGCATTAGCCGCAACCTGTCCCAGATGGGATGGCAGTCCATTGTGAGCCGACTTGCATGTACACAGACCCACCACGTGCCTATTTAGATCTGCCATTCACATCTTTGGCATGAAAGCAGAAGTACCTGGGAGATAAAGCCAACAGACACAGGAGAACATTCATTCTCCACATAGGCAGCAACTGGAACTCCTGGGATCACTGGAGTTGAAGCTCGGCTCTACCCACAATTTGTGTTACATACAAATGTACGGCCCCTGGTTAGACTAGCTGACAAGTTTTGGTATCTTTTTATTTATTTATTTTTTATCATGTGTTGAGCTAACTTTTTATTTTTTCAAAAAGAAACTGGAGTCTTCAACAAAAAAGAGGTCAAAGGAGGGGAGGCATGCTGGACTGTGGGATTTGGCGACTGAGCAGGATCGATTTTCTTGTTCTTTGATCTGCCGTTGTTTTCTGCTGGAAGCGGCTCTCTTATTTTGTCGACCCAAAACCTAGAAGGACTTGTAAACTTCTTCTTTGAGTCTTTTTTCTTTTCATTTATAATTAAACTGACCATAACAATCACATATGCCTACACTTATTTGTGAAGGAGGAAAAAAGACAGAAACAGTAAAACTGGGCTGTTCAGTAAGGGTATGCTTTGCACTTGTTTGACTATTTGTTCCTCGAGGCGTCTTCAAAGCACCTGAAAAGAAGCCTCTAGTGAAGAACGATCTGACAGCAGCTAAGCAGGGCTAATTCTAAATGATGTCTGCTGCAGACTAGTAATGCCACAGGCCAGAGGTTTGAGTTTCTGGCACAAATATTCAGGCATGGCAGAGTGGTCAGTGCAGCTCTATGGACCAGGGTTCAAATCCCTGCCTGTTCACTTTCTAAATGTTCTCCCTGTGGTTGCACCTTTCCCTTAAGGCTCTTTATTCAACAAAATGAACTAAACAGACATATCAGCAGGCACATATTTCTCTACACTGCATGCCTAGTAATCACTCTTTATTTTATATAGTGCCTTTCCTATGTAGGGCTAGGAATCGAGAGCTTTATTCAATTAATTGAACTAGACTTATACATCAGCAGGCACAAATTAGGAACAGTTAGGTAAACTGCTTGTCTAATAATCTCTTATTTGTTTTATATAGTGCCTTTCCCCTAAGGCTTTATGCGCCACATGCTCTTTACTGAACAAAGTGAACCAGACAGAGTCATCAGCAGGCACAAATTAGTAACTTTCTCTGGTGCACAGGTGGCTACATTGCATGCCTAGTTCTTATTCTATCTTTATTTTATACTAGCCATCCCCAGTGGCTCCACCCATGTAGTAGTGAAACAGGACAGTGAGGTGGGCCCTGCCCGGCCCCCCACTCCTGATGTCACACTTCCCCCTCCCCTTGGCCCGCAGCCTCTGTCTCGGTTTAGTGCGAATATATCGCTCCTGCAAGCAAACTATGATTCTTAGCACAATGAGAGAGGTGGCAAAATCAACCGGAATGTTCAAGCAAATTATAGAAGATAACCCGATCTAAATCTGTTAAGTAGTTCTCTCGTGAAAAGCGGACAGACATACAGATGTTGGACTGGATTTTACATATAGAGAGATATGTTTTATATATTATTACAATATTATAAAATATTATTTGTGTTTACCATTCCAGTAGTGCGGTGCTGTTTATTAAAATGTAATCCGCTATCAGACACAAGTGCTTAGGGGACACCTTTGGGGCTCTGATAACGTGAGCAGTGCCACTCCGCATCAGAAGGAGGCGCAGTTGATAAAATATTTAAGCAAATTATAGAAAAACCCAATCTAAATCCGTTAAGTAGTTCTCTCGTTCGCTGGCTAAGTGGAGGTAAGGTACACCCCGAGGCCGGCACGTGAATGAGGAGAGCCTTGCCCCACTGCGTCTCTCTTGGATTCGCACAAATAAACGTTTCAAGCGTCAACTGGATGTTAACATACTGTACATACAAGACGGCAAGATTTTTACAGTCTGCTTTATATATAAAATAGTGCCTTTTCTTTTTAAGAATTATACATCAGGAGTGTAAAAGCCAGCCTTAGAAAGTAATCCTTTAAGTTCAGTTAAATTCATTTCAGTGTTTGCCTAGTCATAGCCATGGACAATGGAGAGCCTTTTACCCCATGTAAGTTAATAAGAGATAGAACGTTCTTGCTATAAGTAAGATACAGTGTGTTAATTGAGTCAGTTGTTGTTTAGAACAGGTCCCAGTGCACAGGGACTTAAAAGATCCATTTTCAGCATACAGTTTTCTGATCATTTTAAATGGTTAGAAGTGATTTGTAACAATTAGAAATTAAACAAGAACTTTTCTTTTTTTTTGCTATTTCAATTTTCTCTTTTTTGTGTGTCTTACTTTGAATTTTTACTAAAGCTTTTAAAAACGAAGATATTTTGTCTGTGGCATCATTTTGACGCATCAAGCTTTTGCTGAATCCCAATTACAAGCTGGAGCTGCTGAACTTTGGTAATTTTGGGTAAACGCAACTACAAAGAGCTTTATTCATCAAAGTGAATTAGACAGAGATAGATATCCGCAAGCAGAAATGAGTAATTCCCCCAGTGCACAGTTGGCAAACCTTCATGCCAAGCATTCTCTCTTTATTTTATATAGCGCCCTTCCAATTTAGAACTATGCACCAAGGACTTTAATCCACAAAGTGAAATAGACAGAGTCATCAGCAAGAAAAGTGGGCAACACCCCCCAGTGCACAGGTGGCTGCACGGCATGCCTAGTTGTTTTTTATCTTATATTTATATAGCACCTTTCCTGTTAATAACTATGCATCAAGAGCTTTATTAGACAAATTGAACGAGACATAGCCAACAGTGGGCACAAATTAATAACTCCCCCTGGTGCACAGGTAGCTGCACTGCATGCTTACTAATTTATCTTTATTTTATATAGTGCCTTTCCTATTAAGAATTATACATCAAGAGCTTTGTTAAACAAATTGAACTAGACAGATCCAACGGTGGGCACAAATTAGTAACTCCCCCTGGTGCACAGATGACAAACCTTCATGCCAAGCATTCTCTCTTTATTTTATATAGCGCCTTTCCTATTTAGAACTATGCACCAAGAACTTTATTCCAGCAGGTAAAAGGGTAACCCCCCATGCCCCCAGGTGGCAACACGGCATGCCTAGTAGTCTGTCTTATTTTTATATAGCACCTTTCCTGCTAATAACTATGCATCAAGAGCTTTATTGAACAAATTGAACAAGACAGAGCCAACAGTGAGCACAAATTAGTAACTCCCCCTGGTGCACTGGTAGCTGCACTGCATGCCTAGTAATTTATCTTTATTTGATTTAGTGCCTTTTCTATTAAGATTTATACACTTATGGCTTTTTTTAAACAACGTAAACAAGACAGAGCCATCTGAAGACACGTATTAGTAACTCCCCCGGTGCACAGGTGGCAAACCATCATGTCAAGCATTCTCTCTTTATTTCATATAGCGCCTTACCTATTTAGAACCATGTACCAAGAACTTTATTCCACAAAGTGTAATAGACAGAGACATCAGCAGATAAAAGATGGTAAACAGTGCACAGGTGGCTGCATGGCATGCCTAGTTGTCTATCTTAGTTTTATATAGCACCTTTCCTGTTAATGACTATGCATCAAGACCTTTATTGAACAAATTGAATGAGACAGAGCCAACAGCGGGCACAACCTAGTAACTCCCCCTGGTGCACAGGTGGCTGCACTGCATGCCTAGTAATTTCTATTTATTTTATATAGTGCCTTTCCTATTAAGAACTATACATCAAGAGCTTTATTAAAGAAATTGATATAGACAGAGCCAACAGCGGGCACAAATTAAAAACTCCCCCTGATGCACAGGTAGCTGCACTGCATGCCTAGTAATTTCTATTTATTTTATATAGTGCCTTTCCTATTAAGAACTATACATCAAGAGCTTTATTAAAGAAATTGATATAGACAGAGCCAACAGCGGGCACAAATTAAAAACTCCCCCTGATGCACAGGTAGCTGCACTGCATGCCTAGTAATTTCTATTTATTTTATATAGTGCCTTTCCTATTAAGAACTATACATCAAGAGCTTTATTAAAGAAATTGATATAGACAGAGCCAACAGCGGGCACAAATTAAAAACTCCCCCTGATGCACAGGTGGCTGCACTGCATGCCTAGTAATTTCTATTTATTTTATATAGTGCCTTTCCTATTAAGAACTATACATCAAGAGCTTTATTAAAGAAATTGATATAGACAGAGCCAACAGCGGGCACAAATTAAAAACTCCCCCTGGTGCACAGGTAGCTGCACTGCATGCCTTTTGAGTGCCTTTCCTATTAAGAATTGCACACTAAATGGCTTTTTTTAAACAACATGAACTAGATAGAGCCATCAGAAGACACACATTAGTAACTCTCCCCCTTGGTACACAGGTGGCTAAACTTCATGCAAAGTATTCTCTCTTTATTTTAATAATTTAGTGTCTTTCCCCTAAGGTTTTATGTTCTAACAGTGGGAAATAAGTGGAGCCACCAGCAGTCATACAACAGTAGCCCCTCATAGTGCACATGCTTAACAGTCATTCTTTGTTTTAATTTATATAGTGCCTTTCCCTGTAAGCACTACACACTAAGAGCTTTGTTCACCAAATGGGTACCAGACAGAACCATGAGCCGGCATAAGGCAGCAGCCCCACTGGATGGTCACAAGCACAGCAGTGGACCAGCAGTGGGATCTGAACCTGGGACTGCTGGGTTATTGCCAAGCCCCTTTAGCCAGCAGACCACGAGGCCAGCCATGGGCAAGTAGTGAGAGAGCCACGCTGAACTACTTGGGGATGCCATCGCACTGCACTGATGGATAAAAACAAGTTAAAATATTACGGGAAGATTCATGATGACCTCCAGGCCTTCATTAGCAATAAACAAACTCCTTAATAGTGTATTATGCAAGCACTGAGAAGCATCCAGCAGGCCCCGGGGACATCAAGTAATTCTGAACTTGTACTTTGAATCATATGCACTAATGTTTTCAGGCACTGAAAGCTTTGTAAACATTTTTTGTTGCGCTGGCATCCCTCTTGATTTGCAGTAACAGACACCCAGGGGGCAGTGTTGTTAATTATGCATAAAGTAAAAGTCATTAAGACTATTTTGAAGATTCTGGCTTGTGGGAATATCGCGGTCAGTGTTGTTTTCTCTGTTCTGTGAGCTGGTGGGCATGGTGAATCAGGAAATCACTTGTGATGCATGCCAACGAGCCGCTCAGCTATGCCAGAATGTGTGTTGCGGCTCTTCGGGAGCCCAAGGTGTAGTGCAGAGAAGCTCCAGCAGCTGTGCTTTAGTGTGTATCACCCAATGTGGAGTGACAAGCCTCCCCTGGCCCCTATTTAAAGTGACACGAGGGTCTGAAATATGCACCTGTCTTTAAAGTGTTTGGCTTAGGAGCAGGACATCGAACTAAAATGGCCAATTCAGGAACCCAAGTCCCACCATGGGGTGCTTGCATTCATTATGCAGGTTGTTTAAGTAAGCATGAGTTTATATAGTGCCTTTCACACCACTTCAAGACTGTCAAATGGCAGTGCACACATAGAAATGACATGTTAGAAATACAGAATCAGGACTGGTGATCTGTGTTCATTATGTTTTCATAGCCTGAAAGTTGCAGTACCAATGTGCCAGTGCGTTGGTCATTCCCCTAAAATGAAAAGCACTTCATCAACTATCTACATCATCTTGAACTTCCATTCTATTTTCATATTAGAGAGAAACTCGCTTAGATGCTGATAGACAACGGATGTGAGTATGTCGGAAAAATGAAACCGCTGAGGAAAGAGAAGCTCGCTTAGCTGCTAATGCACAACGGATGCGATTGATTGATTGAAGTGCCAGAATCCATGGTTTCTAGGAGCCCAGGCTTTTTACAGCACGGGCTTACACAGCTAGTTATATATAAACAAACAAAGCTTATAAGATATATTATATTTAATAGACAACCAGTAAAGCAGTTTTGTGTGGGTTAAAATTCTATCTGTCGACCTTTGTACATGCTTTGATCTGCTTGAAGCACTTGTCACACATGACCATCTGAGGATCACCTTCCGAGCTCAGCCAAGGTATGCAATACCAGTCCAGGACAAGAGGGGGCACTGTCACTTCCAGTAGCATCTGTTTTTCCCTCCACAGTGCTGACAGGATGCTCAGTGAGGGTAAATGAATCTTTTACATGATGTCCTGAGAAGCCCGGCCCCTTCCAGTCAGGACCCTATAAAGTCAGACATCCCAGATGTCATCCCTATAATAGCAGAGCTCCCCAAACTGGACCGATTAACTATATTAAGGCAGATAAGGAGCCCAATTTCTGTTGTGTCACCAAGCACTTGTTTTTTTCTGTTTTCTGGTGTATTGAATTAAGTGGGGTGGCCCAGTCGGCACCCCAACAATTCTTTGGGATTCCTCCACTTTTTCAACCCTTCACACACCAGTGACCTGAAATGAAGACCGGACTCCTTCGGTACTGTGTCTCTTCGGAGAATCCTTGGGTACCACTGGTTTGACTTTGTGTCGAATGAGTGGTTGCTCACGGAGTCACCTGCACTGTGAGGGAGTGTCAGTTATGCCACTAAGGCCATGTGGCGCAATTCCCAGAGGGTGGACTGGATCCTCAATGTTGAGGACCTGAGCGGCTGGACCAGGCCAAGGGGATGTCCACGTAACACCTGGCTCCGGCAAATAGAGGGTCTTTTCTGGAGGATGGGACTGGACCGCGTGTCTGTCTGGGGGGTTGCCAACTGGAATTCCGAGCTGTTTCATCATGTGGTGGGTGCAGCAACGCGCTGTGCCAGTGCATGCTCCCCAACCTGACCTGACACATCAAAAAGTAGATGATTACAGAAATTATGAATAGAAGCAATAACAGCATGAAAAAGTATTTCAGCAACAAGATTGAGAAGATTCTTGGCCTAGAGAAAACAAACCTCATTACTATCATCATTATTAACGACTTAGCTGTCATTTTTCTATGCTTATAGGTTTTGGAGTTATGTAATCAATTCTGAGGGCTGTTTGATATTTTGTGATTATTTTAAACTGGTTATTATTTTTTGTATTCTTTTCTGACGCCATTTTGTTTCCACCAGGAGATGCTGTTGTAAGTGGTTTTGTTTGATGGCTGCTATTTAGATGCTAGCGGCAACGTCAAAGGTCACAAACAGCGGGACGTCAGTGGTCACTGGGTTTATAAAGGTGATTCCCTGGGGTTACTTCCTTGCCCGAGTTTTACAGATTGCTAAAAGAATTAAACCAAACAAAGTTCATTCGCTGTCTTTTTTTAAGCTCTTGTTTCTTGAATTCCCTTCTGTATTTCTTTTGACTTCAGGCTTGGATTTCGCTTAGGCTTTGACGCTCGATAAACTTTGTTCTCCAGGTTTTGACCTCTTCTTCGTTATTCTGAACTTTATTTATCTCTCAAGCTTTTCATTCCCTGGTGGCACAACAGTTACAATCTTAGTCTGAATCGCAAACAAGTTAGAATCTAAAATGACACCCAGGTTCCTGATTTCTGAGGAAGGAGACATGATGTGAACGTAAATTTCACTGCTGAAATTGTTCACAGATTTAAGAAGAGTTATTATCTCATTCTTTTCCACAGGTGGGCCTGCAAATGTCTACAGGAAAAGCATGGTGGGGATTGAGTTTGAAGTACAACCACTCACTCAGTTTCCATGTCCTTGAGGTGGAGGAGAACAACCCCGGTAGATGACTGACATCACTTCTGGTCTTAGCGCCACAAGCCTCGCCTCTTTCGGCTCCCACAGTACATAAACCTCCGCCTTCATCGAAGCCACTTGTGGACCTGCTTCTGAAGAGGATGGACTTCCATCTTTGGAAGACATTTTCTAGCTGGGAGGAGCTGTATTGAATGACAAACGTCATATTTACTTCTCTTTTCATGTACCCTTTTTCATTTCCAACAGATATGAAACGCGGTGTCCCCTGGAGCCACAAGCATTTTTCCTTCTTCTTTGTGTTTCTTTTAAGAAAACAGACCACCCTGGCCCATGAGCGAAAGCTCGACCTAAGAACCAAATCGGGGCATAAATGGATCGGAGGAACTCAGATTTGAAGAAGATAAGATTAGCGTGTGAAGACACGACTGTCAGGATGAGTGATTTGAAAATTAAGTAATGAGCTGAACACGAGGACAGTTAAAACCATCAAAAAAAATCTTCCTGCAGTGAAAAAAATAACTTTTGAGCCAAAATGTTTTATTACTCAAGCATTATGCATTGAAATAATTAGCAGATTATTTAAATATAGATATGGTTGTTAAGACAGTCGTACGCCTGGAACTTTTGATACATGTAAGTGAAAACAGAATTAGAAATAAGGAGATGTTAATTATGCACAGAAATGCATTTCCTAATTATATGTGTTATGGGTTATTAGATGTTAAAGGAAAAATAGAAGAATTACATCAGCCCAGAAAGGGAATAACAGTTTTCCTGAACAAAATCACTAAGGAAGTTGGAGCTTCTGTGCACTTCTGATAAAAAATATTAAATAGAAAACTCAATAACATTTGAAAAGATAGTAGATCATCGTCAAGAGAGATTCTCTGTTATCACTGCTGAGTTATTGTAAAAATATTATTTTCTTTATTGTTTATACTATTGAATAATATTGTTATAGTAGGCAAGAAGCTAAAGTGTTGCACTGGATATTCATTGTGTAAGAGCCATTTGCCAGTTATTTAGGTTTTCTTAGTTATATTAAATGTTTGCCTATGAATTAGTGCACAGCATATGAGAGCTTCTAATAACCGCCATAAGCTGAATTGAAGTGGTATATTCAAGCTATTTCTTGTCCCTCTGACCATAGATTAGTCTCAGTTAGTGACCTGCCTTGGCGTAGGTAAGGCATGGAGGGCACACAGTTTCAAACCGTGCCTTAACATGCTCAGTTATACATACAGTATGTTCCGAGCCGTACGTTTAGAATGTACTGAAAGCGAAGTAAAGCATAGAGAAATAACTCATCCTTAAGTATAGAAACAATTGAAGTTTAACAAGAAGAAACATTATTCCTTTTTTTGCCCTTTATTTTACGTTTGTAACAACTTTTCTCTATTCTTGTGTGGACTGTTTGCTTTGAATTTTCACTAAACGTTTTTAAAACGAACCTTTCTTGGACTGAGAGATATCCTTTGGTACGCGTTTGACCCATGCTTTTCCCTGTCTTACTTACCAGCAGCTACACTTTGCATTTAATCATTTTAACTTTGTATTTTATTGTATGCTTTAACCCTTTAACCGCCAACTCCCTAAATATTCCCCACGCCAGGCGAAATCTGAACAATTTTCGTTTTTTTACTTTTTTACATTTATTCAAGCAGTATTGACCACTAAATGTTGTGCAAGTTCTAGAAATGGGCAAACATATACAACTGAACTACCAGTTATCCATCCAAATGGTGTACCCATTGTCCAATAGTGGTAGGGCAAGGTACACAACAATTTTCTCTGAAAGTCCAAACTCCTTACATTCATCTGGCAACACTGCTGAAATACTACTCATAGGATCCTCTTTGCCAGTGTATACACGAAATCTATAAATGTAACCTGAATTCTCAGCTAAGCAAAACATCTTGATACCAAACCGTGCCCTTTTCAATGGTAGATACTGTCGAAACTGTAAGCGGCCCTTCCACAACAATAAACTTTCATCAACTGCAACTGACGGTCCTGGCATGTAGGCCAACTGAAATGTTTCAAATAAATGGTCAATCAAAGGACGTAGCTTGAACAAGCGGTCGCGGTTTGGATCTTTCTTATCTGGCTCATTTCTGTTGTCATTCAAATGAAAGAATTTCAGCAGCAAAGAGAATCGGTTACGTTTCATGATAGCTGCAAAAATGGGTGTTGCATACATAGGATCTGTAGACCAGATTATTCCCATCAACATCAAAATCCCAATGAATTTTTTCATTTCGTTTTCATCAGTGTCTACCCAAGCACGAACACGGGAATGTGGAGGTAAATTGGGATTTTTCTCAATAAACTGTGCTACATACAGATTTGTCTGATGAACAAAATGTCTGATCAAATCAGGTGACACAAACAGCTCATAAAACTGCTCAGCAGTGTAATTGTTTACATCAACAGTAAAGCCACACGTTGCCTCAAACGGATGCAGAAAAGGTAGTTCACCACGGGCAGCAGTCCAGTTGAGATGCTGGGGATACACCCACTCATCGCCATCATCCGATGCGTCTTCATTCACAGTATCATGCAGCGCATGTTGCTGCTCATCATTGTCGCTAAAATCTTCTTCAGAACTGCTACAATCATGATCAGAATTGTCCAAAATCGCCTGCAAAGCCTCACTTGAAGTCAGTTTACATTTCGCCATATTCACAGCTGTCACTTCCGAATCACGTCACATAACCGGCCAAAACAACCACAGAGTTGTCGAAATACAATGTAGTAATAATACCCACGCCAAACCGTCAGTTATACTACACGCCAGGCATTCATATAACCACAGGCAAATGTGCCGGATAATTCCGGCAGTATGGCGTTAGCAATAAAACAACAATGCCGGATATATCCGGCAGAGGGCAGTTAAGGGGTTAATAAATATGATGCAATTTTTTAATTTTAATTTGGTCACACAGGTTAAGGTGTGTGTGGGGGGGTCTCAACTTAGGGGTTTCATTGAAAGCTTAATCATGGTTAGGGAGGTGAAAGACAGGTCTACTGGGCAATGGCCCACAACAGGCAAACCAAGCCTGAGAAAGCCCCACCACCAGAATTAGACATCTGGGACTGCCTGATGTTCAGTTTTTTAAATAATTGGTGCTTATATTTTTATTATATTTTTCTCAAACAAACAAGATAAACTGAATATATGGGACACTTACAGGGGCAATTAACCTCAAAGCATCTTCTCTTCCTGAATTGTACCAGTTATCTCTCACCTTAATGCATCTGTTTCAATGGTTTACAACATACTTGAAGAGGAAATGCAAAAGTTTTAATGCCAGGAAACAGTTATGACCCCTCAGGCCGTATTGATTATTTTATAAGTTGGGGACAAAGATGCATAAAAATATCAAAAACTTTGAGCAAAGTAATCCATTATACAGACAACCAGCCAATCAAATGTGTGTAATATCACATATCCCAAAACCCCATGTGGAATTTTAACATAAATATGGCTTGTCCGAAGGACCAAAGAGGTGAGGGTGAAGGCAACATCAGAAGAGAACAGAGAACGACGTCAGAAACCAAGCCTCGTGTGACCATTTCATCTAAACGTCAGCAAAAACATCCTGTGAATAACGCAGATTGCTAAATCAAAAGCCGCTCAGGACAAACATCCAAACCTTGACATTTTCCGTAAGGTTTTTCAGTTGACTATATCCAGACTCTTACTATCAATTTTAGTTTCTATTATGTCTTGTTTAGTTTGGTGTTATTATTATATGTTAATAAATAGCATTTTGCTTTTATGTTGTCTGTATCTTGCTTTTTATCTTGAGTGACTGAAATAATAGACAATAGAAATAATAGACACCTGTGCGAGAAGTTCACCGCATTTCTTGCTCACAGGGTTATTACGGCTTGAGGTCGCTCTTCAAAAGAAAGACAATTGTGATAAAAACAGAGCATATTGTTTGGTTGATATAAATTAGGATATCTATGTATGAAAATCGAAAGGGGTTCTAAGTAGAATATTGTGGGGTGACTGACAATTAGGTTTTGTCTATAGGATCCCCATGTCTATGTGTATCTTAATGTGTGTTAATGTTAAGGTGTGGGAGTAGACCAACCAAGCAATGGGCTTGGCATGGCTCACAGAAATCCATGATAATACAGGCTGTAAGGTCACCACTACTTTCATATGTCTCACCCTTTAGTCTGGGACGGAAAGACAGATAGCCTGGATATCCTTCCAGTCCTGGTTATACACAGTTTATGCCCCATGTTGGGTGACAACTGTCTAGAGCCAGGCCTATAGAGATACCCAGGTAATCCATATCTCACATCCCTTATCCTGGGAAAGAGATATGAATAACTTTGGTGTTCCTCTTGGCTCTTGACACTACTATTGAGTTTCTAACTTTAGGTAAAGCTGGGGATGTAGACTGATCAGTAAATCAAAATCTTTGCCAGGGGACATAGTTTCTGACTTCATCACTGCTTTACAACCTTCATAAAATTGCTGCATCTGCACACCAACTTGTTGGTCACCTGGTCTTTTACTCATAAATAAGACCCTTCTCACCCCTTACCTGAGAGCAAGACAAACAATCCTTTTCCATAGTGAACCCCAAGGCACTTCACCAGTACAATACACTTGGTACCATTTTTTCTTTTGTGTTTAGTGGATGAATTATCAGTTCAGTTTTGTCAGCTAATGTATTGGTATTCGATCATCATCTTTTGGCTTTACTTTTGATTCACTAAGGGGCCATGTTGCTTTTACAGGTAGAAGACTATTAGGATTCTGATATGCAAACTCTAATAAAAGGAGAAAAAATGAACAGGAGATGAAATGTCTAAGTAGGAACAAGAAAAGATGTAGTCACAGGACGGACAAAGGTCTAATATACTAGAACAGCGGTGTCGAACTCCAGTCCTGGAGTGGCTGCAGGTTTTCATTCTAACCTTTTTCCTAAGCAGTGACCAGTTTTCACTGCTAATTAACTCATTTTTTCTTCATTTTAACAGCCTCGTTTTTAGGGATTCAGTCCTCTGAATTGATCCCTTTCTTCATTAAATGACAGCCAAACAGAAATGAAATGTGAAACGAGCCAACAGATGCCCAGCTAAACTGGGGTTTCAAACTCCAACCAATTTCACTACAACCAATCTCTTAATGAGAAGCCGATTCTTGCTGTTAATTAAACCCGTTATTTTTTTCCATGGCTTGTTGCTGCTCTCATTCTGCCATAGCAGACATTTCCAAAACTGTTGATTTTTCTGTTTTTTCTAAAAACACCGTCAAAATGTGTTGGTGAGGTGAGAGATCAACCTTAATGAGACATTCACCTTTCTTTATTTTTAGATATTGTGTGATGGGCACATGTGAGCTGGTCATATGGCGGCTTGTTTTGTGTCTCATTATTGTTTGGCTGCTAATTAAGAAAAAAGAGACAACTAAGGGGTCTGAGTCACGTCAATTAAAACTAAGGCAAAAGAAGGTAATCAGCAGCAAAAATGGCTCACTAATTAAGATGGTTAGAATGAAAACCTGCAGCCACTGTGTTTCTCCAGGACAAGAGTTCAACACCCATGTACTAGAAGAAAGCCAGAAAACCAATCACCAAAAAACAAAAATTTGTGCACCAAAAATCAAAGTCAATAATACAAAGCTAGAAGTCCCAAAGCAAAGCAAATCTTCCTCAGAACAAATTATTAAGATTAGAGGTTTATTTTGAGGAATGTATCCCAAAACTAGAGCAAACCAGCTACCATGCCACCATGTTAAATGCTGTGATGTGACGATACGACTTACAAACTTGTAGCTAGCAGTGGGCATCATAGGTTTAAACAATACTTTCATGGTTTCAGCAATGCAAATCAAGACCACAATCCTACAATCCTCTTTAATAAAACCCCTGTATGCGTCCATGTGTCCGTGTGTGTGTGTGTGTCTTCTGGTGAAGTGCGCATGCGCGGGGCACTCTTTAATAAAGGACATCATTGCTGGGGAGAGTGCTGATTGGGTAGTCGCGGCCATGGCAGAAGTACAGGAAAGGGCGGAATGAGTGGCAGAGTCACTGGCCTCTAGCAGATGCTTCAAAGGCAGCCTGACATGTCACACAAGACAGAGAGGGAGGGACCTATAAAACATCGCGCTGGCAGATCCAATCGGATTTCGGTAAATGAGGTAAGCAACATCTCCTGGAAGAATGGTCAGCTCAGCAAGTAAACATCAACAAAAGAAAGGCTGAAAGACAAAGAAAAATACGAGCAAATAGATTGATTTAAGAAAAAGAAAATGAGCGTCAGAAAAACGCTAAAAGAGAAAGACTCAGAAGAGCAAATAGATCTATAGAAGAACAGGAAAATGAGTGTAAAAAAATGATAAATGTAATATTAATTATACTTACTGTATTGTCATATACGTTTCTATTTTATTTTTATTATTATTTTACATTTAATATAAACTGTACCTACTAATGTTTATGCACTACTGTTACTGTAATGAGCTTAATGTCTAGTAGAATATAAAAGTTTACAAGTAATAATTGAACAAAAGACTGCGTGTGAACATTATGAGATAAGCCAATGTTATAGGCTAGTAACCCATCCTGGCTGTTTTTATTCCTGGCAGTTGCTGCTGCCCATTGGTTTGAGACGCCCAACTGTCCCACAGAAAAAGCTGAATCTATTTATGGAAATGTTAGGCACCTTCTTGGTCATGAGGGTAATTCTGCATCACTGCTCAAGTGCCGAACCTAAATAGTCTGTGTTGGAAGAGTTGGTAATGCCACTCTTGATTCTGAGTCTCCCCGAGCTGCCAGTCAAGACGAAGCACAGATAAGAAATGAAGGAGGGCTCTCCTGATTTTATATAGTGTTTATTAGATATCCCAAAGTGTTTATAAAAGACATAACATAACATTCTCAAACCGACTTACTCTTGCAGTTTATTCCTGCAGCAGTGGGCAAAAGGCAGGAAGTAGATCTAGAAGTACTGTAGATCGGAAAAAAGTTAAACAAAGTCCTTCCATTTAATTATTCACTAAAAGAAGCTCAACTAGGTAGATGTGTCAGCATATGTAAGCTTCAAATTAGAGCCTTGTACTCAATAATAAGTTTACAGCTTGTGCTGTCATAGTATGAGTTTGTCTAGATACGATACACACCTATGAGATTATATGTATCTATTGGATAATATTGCCAATGCCAGGCTATTATTAGATTAGATTAGATAAAGTTTATTAATCCCAAAGAGCAGCAGAAACACAAAAACCAAAGATACAGAGTCACAGTGTTTTAAATTAGGAGTTCCAAAGCACTCCTTTCCCAAACAGTTCCAAAATTGCCAGCTAGAGGGGATCCTTTCTGGGGATCTTGGATGCCATGGAATGTCACCGTTGCATGAAATGACGTGTCTGCCAAACAATCGATTGTCGGGCAGTATGTGAAGTGGCTCCACCTGGGGACTTCTTTTTTAAGGCTGAACCCATTTCTTTGAAATTATGCACACCATGCTGTAATCGCATGAGCAGATGGGACACAATCATGACATCCAAACTGGTAATGATGCCGAAATTCCCTTTCCGCAGCAGTCAGACTACCACCATTCTTATAAAAGGCTTTCACAGCCTCTCCACTGCTCCATTATAACTAATGGCAAGGGGTTCTAAACGAGGTCGCATTGGTCTCAAACAACTGCCGACACCCCAGGGTCACCAACACCTAGTTCCAAAATTTCCCGTTTCCCTGCACCACCCTGTATATGGTGAGAGTGTCAGTCCATGAGTGACTCATTCCATACTCCTACTGCACCCCCAGCATCAAGTGGTGTTATGCTGTTTTATCCTGGATGCTGCATCAGTGCTCAATATATTTACTCTTACATCTGCTGTCCTTTTCAAATCAGTGATAAATCAAAAGACATTTATAAAATAAATACACTAATGAACATGGGGTGGGGGGTGCTCTTGTTGAATCTCAGCCCCATCTCAATCCGTGCCAGTCTCTGTTTTCTCAGTCTAGTCTCTGAGATGGGGCTACTCTCCGTTTGGCTGTTTCTAATAATTCCCTTTGGTCGTGCACATGTATGCACCGCTGCTGCACTCCTCTAATATGAAAGGTTTTGTTCAGATAAATTGGCCTTTGGTTCAGCAGCTCTAACAGCGTGAGGTATTGAATAAAGTCTTTGGAGACTTGTCGAAAGTCAGAGTGCACAACTCCGCCTGGCCATTCTCATGGATCCGCTGCTGTAACTTCAAGCATGCTGGGCAAGGGAATTAGAATCTCTTAAACAATTTTAAATGGATTCTGCACTGCACTGAAGCAAGACTAAATCCTCACTGTGGAAAGAGCCGCTATGAAGCCTGATAAGCCGGGCCGTTGCATCATTAGAGCTCGGGCAACTGTATTTTCAAAGAGAGAGCAGCACAGGTAATAAAGCTGTTCCTTAATTAGAGCGCGAGATCTGCACTCAAGTGACTGGGTCTGGAGCAGAACAAAGTGTAAGGCAGGTGTGTGCACACACATCTTAACATGCACACCTACACACACACTGGCCTGGGCACATCCATACATCTGAGGACACACTTCCCACTCACTTATAAACACACAAAAAGAAACATGTACAGCTACTCACATAGACATGCAGACACATCTGCATCTGTACACACGGATCTGTACCTCATAGACGCATAAATCACACACAGGCATGTTCACGCATCAATATCTGAACACACACACACACATACATATACACAAACCAAAACACACATTGCTACACATATAGACACGCATAAACATCTGCACCTAAAAACACACATACACCTTGTGATGCCTCGATGCCTGCAGCCAAAGGGGCTCCGACTCCTGTTAGAGTATCTTGTATTCATGATCGTGATAAACCAGAAGCAAGGGGGGAGGCAGACACGAGTTTCCACTGTAAAAAGTAAAGAGTTTTACTACAGAAGTATCCCCCTTGGAGATCTCACCCTTTCTTCCTCAGCCGTGGTCAGGAATCATGGTGTGAATCTGGACTCATCACTTTCATTCATTTTTCGAACATTATCTTCAATGTCCCAGTCCTGTCGCATCTTTCTTCTTAATATTTGGAGGATTTGATGCTTCCCCATTAATTATGCCACACAACTCCTTGTTCAGGCACTGGTTCTCTCTTGGCTGGACTATTGTGTGTATCTCCTCCAAATGCTATCAGACCTCTCCAGCTCTTCCAGAATACAGCTACTCGACTGGTGTTCTCTGTTCCTTATCTCCTCTGCTTTCGTCTCCCCACTGGCTTTCTGTTGCTGAAAGGGTCCTGTTCAAAACTCTTGTCTTGACCGACAGTTCTCAGAATGCTTCTGTTCCTAAGTATCTCCAATCCTTGGTCTCTCCTGATGTTCCTTTAAGAAGACTCCATTCTGCCTCTGCCTGTCTGCTGACTGTCTCTCCTCTTTCTAGATGTGCCAAGACTGGACAATATTTCTCCTTTCTTTCTCCAAAGCATAATGATCTCACCTTTGTCTCTTTGAAACTGCACCCAATTTATTTGTGTTTAGGCATCTTTTGAAAATGTACCTTTTCATTAAATACTTTGGATTTGCTTGTCTTCTCTCCTCTAGGATAGCTGCTCTTTTATTTACTATACTGATTGGTGACTTTGTCTTGATGCTGGTATAATTATGTAGCAGTTCTTCTCCATTGTCCTTGCTTTTTAATTGTGTTCTCTGTTGCTTCGATGCTTGCACCTTCATTCTTGTATGTATTTTAAACTTGCTTTGTATGTTGACTTGGATAAAGGTCTTTGCTAAATCTATATATATATATAAACCAAATACCACTGACTCACTCATCACAAAATCTCTTGAACCATGATGACAATGGGACTTGTAATTTGGAAATTAGGTTACCCTTGGCCCATAGGTGCTCGCTAAGAAATGGTTTTAAAAATTTCGTGGTCCAAGCGTGTTCTGTCTGTATGTCTGTCCGCTTTTCATGAGAGAATTACTCAATTACTTGTGGTTTGTATACACTGTACCAGTAAAACTGGAAAAAAGGATGTGGTGGGACTTTTTGATTGTGCCATTTTCCAAGCAACTTGATCATCAGTTGCTCCTAAACCCTTCATTAAGTGGTCACTCATAGCGGAGAAGGATGGTGCTCAGCTACCGGATTTAAGGACTGCGGTGGGTTCTTTTTCCTCCTAATCCAGTCCACAGATGCTCTTTGAAAAGAGGTGGGCCTCCAAAGACTAATCTTCTGGACTCTGGTGGTAGGACAGTATTGCACTATCCAATTTCTGGGAAGCAGTCATTAAAAAGGAGTGTTCCACACTTTTTTCCATCCTTTCACTGTGGTTTACGTTTCCAGAAACACTCCCATCACTTACAGTAAGGACTTTTTTCGAGACTGTAAATATGGTCGTGTAGGGGTTTGTTCATGGGGTTTGTTTAGTACTTTTTGTGTTTGTAAGTAGCTATTCTACTAAATAAGGAATATTTATATATTTGTGTGTTGGGTGTGTTTAACCTATATTGGCATTTTCCAGGGGGGTTGTGAATATTCGGGGGGCAGGGTGGAAATATAGTAAGGCTTAGGTGTTGGCCTGATTCTGTCCATCCCTCATTTAGCTTGCTTGCTACGTAAGTCTGGTGGCAACCTCCACTCTTGCTAGAAGTGAGGGGTGCACCACACACCTTTCTGAGGCAATGCTCCACCGTTCTGCATTTCTCTCTAAAAGTTTCAGCAGATTTGAATTCTGCTGCACCATGAAACTCCTTAACAGCCACTGATCTTGCACCATCAAGTAACTCAGCAGACCCGATGCCATCCCGTGAGGGTTCAGGCTGGCCCAATGCTCCCTGTTGCATTGGGGAGCCTCTTCAACCAGACACCGTTGATCATCATAGACCGAGATGAGCCTGGCAAATGAGGTCACACACATGCAGCAAGGGGTAGGTGCAGAAGTATTCAAGTGCTTTTATTTAAAACCATAAAAGAAAAGTGTTCAAAAAGTGCAGTGCAGCTAATCTATAAAGAAATAAATTAAGCCAGAAAAAATCCAAGGAGGTTAAAATATCTACAATTAATATGTTCAGTTAAAATGAAGTTAAGATCCACTGCAGTAGGTTAATACCCCTTAAAAATGCGGAAGCACTGGGGCCTCCTCTTAAAACATATGTCCTCGTAGCTTACCCTCTGTGGATCCATCAGCATGAGGAGACCTTCTGCTGACAGGCACAGCTGCCCCTCTAATCCAGGCTCAGGTCCCTGCTGTCCACAGGCTCCCAGCAGTGCACCCTCTCTGAGCCTCACCTCACCTCACTCCTTCTGTCTACTTGGACTTATGTGGGAGCCTGCTGTGAGGACCAGGTCACTCCAGCTACCGGAAATGCTTTGCCATGCAGACCCTCTTCAGTCCTCTCAAGTGTCCATCCTATGCTCCCCTTGGGGCTCTTCACCTGGCTGCCTGCCTTCATCCTCTGCGCACTCACTGGCTTACGCCCCTTCTGCCACCTCCGCCATCCCTTCTTTCAACCTCTGTCTCCTTCTTGCTAAATCTCCGTCCTTCGTTTGTTCTTGTTGGTTCTCTCTGTTCCATTCAGGCTCCCCTTATGACATCCTGATTGGGCACAGGTGCAAACCTTCACCCACTCTGAGGTGTGAACATGGCTCCTGACTGATCTGCTCGCTTTTGCACATGTGTGCATGATTGGCCAAGCTACCACCAAACAGCTCTGGAGCGGCGCCATCTTGCGCACACCCACACCCATTCAGAATCTTCCCGTTCTCAAGCACGATTATTTATTAAAAATCTGCTCTGCACCACGGTCTACTTACTACACATCCATCCTGACATTCTTGGAAAGGTATACACCTCCAAACTCTTCTCTTTCATTCATAGTTCCTCCCTTCTAGCACTTACACTCCCCAATTTATACTTCAGCAACCCCAGCTGACACTTGTGCTTCCCAGTCTTTCTGTTTCCCAGGCTATGATATGGATAACCTGGGTATCTGTCCAAACCAGCAGACAGTTGGTGTCCCACAACCAGGACTGGTAGGATACCCAGACTATCCACTTCCACAGTAATAAACTGGAACCTCAGTTCACGAACGTCTCCGTACACGTACAAATTGGTTTACGACCAAAAAGTTCGCCAAACTTTTGCCTCAGTTCACGACCACACACTCTGTATACGAACAAGCCATTTTCCCTTTCGGTTTGTGCATGCCGGTGATTTCCGCACGTGTTGCACTGTTCTCGGTCAGACTTGCGTGCTTGCACGTGCGTGCGTGCTTTCGCTGTGAACTCTTTGTGTTCTATTTCATTTCCCTTCCGGTTCATACGTGCCGATTACTGTATTTAAGCACATGTTCAACCTCTCCCTGTTGATTGTTCTCAGTCAGACGTGCGTGCTTTACCTGTGAACTCTTTGTGCTCTACAGTATTTCGTGTGCTTTTGCAGTTAACCATGGCTTCTAAGCAAGTGAAGAGTGGTGAAAAGAAAGTTTTGCAGAAAATTGAAATCAAAGTAAAGAAAGAAATTATTGAAAAGTATGAGCGTGGCGTTCGTGTTACTGATCTTGCCACTGAGTACAAGAAGTCAAAATCTACGATTTCGACTATTCTAAAGCAGAAAGAATCTATTAAAGCAGCTGATGTTGCAAAAGGAGTTACAGCGTTAACCAGGCAGAGGCCTCAAGTGCTGGAAGAGGTGGAAAAACTGTTGCTAGTGTGGCTGCACGAGAAGCAACTTGCAGGGGATAGTGTAAGCGAGGTGATGTTATGCGAGAAAGCCAGGAAGATTCATGGCGATTTGCTGCAAAACTGTCCTTCTACGAGTGGTGAAAGTGAGGAATTTAAAGCCAGTAGAGGATGGTTTGAAAAGTTTCGCAAGAGAAGTGGCATTCATAGTGTGGTAAGGAATGGAGAGGCTGCTAGCTCCGACACTGAAGCTGCGAAAGAATTTGTGAAAAATTTCACAAAATTAGTGGAGGACGAAGGCTACATCACGCAACAAGTCTTCAACTGCGACGAGACCGGATTGTTCTCCACCCAGTTCCTCCTCACTTCATGCCAGAACTCAACTCATGCAAGGTTAGTTTTCTTGGTGGTTTATGGTTAGTTTTTGTATTACGGATTTTACAAATGTTAATTTTTCGGATCGTAGCGTGAATTGTTGCAGTGTTAATTTTCTCTTTTATCAAATGTTAATTTTTTTCCCTGTGCTTAAAACTCATTAAAAAAAAGTTTACACAGCGATCAGGTTGTAAGGCTATTAGCGTGAACTCCTGCAATGTTACTTTCTTGGTTGCTTATGGTTGGCTTTTAAAAAAAGTTTGGATTTGTTCAAATGTTCCTTTTTTTCCCCTGTGCTTAAAACTCATTTAAAAAGAGTGTGTACAGCGATCGGGTCATAAGGCTACAGTATAGCGCGAACTCTTGCAATGTTAGTTTTCTCTGTTGTTTAAGGTTTTCTCAGTGTTATTCAATGTTTTTACATTTAGATTACTATTACGCTGTGTATTCTATGGTTAAATTAACTATATTTGTGCTTTAAAACTTAAAAAAAAAAATATATTTACATACAGTTCGTATGGTCTGGAACGGATTCATTGTATTTACATACAATCCTATGGGGGAAATTGCTTCGGTTCACAACCAAATCAGTTTACAACCAGAGTTTTGGAACGAATTATGGTCGTGAACCGAGGTTCCACTGTACAAGTGATCATATGTGCTTATGTGTAAGACAATTTTCAGTGATGGTTAAGCCAATGGGAAGTGCACTAAAATTATGCTTCTTCTTGTTCTTCTTTTTTGGCTGCTCCTGTTAGGGGTCACCACAGCGGATCATTTTCTTCCATATCTTCCTGTCCTCTGCATCTTGCTCTGTCACACCCATCACCTACATGTCTTCTTTCACCACATCCATAAACCTTCTCTTAGGCCTTCCTCTTCTCCTCTTCCCTGGCAGCTCTATCTTTAACATCCTCTTCCCAATATACCCAGCATCTCTCCTCTGCACTTGTTCAAACCAATGCAATCTCGTCTCTTGTCTCCCAACTGTCCAATCTGAACTGACCCTCTAATGCACTCATTTCTAATCCTGTCCATCCTCGCCATACCCAATGCAAATTTTAACATCTTTAACTCTAAAATCAATAAATAATTGATCCTTTAAAATACTCCGTGACATGTCCTGTCACACACCTATACGATTAGGCAATCTAGGACATCTATATACTTTTAAACATATGGACCCTGTCTCTACTCCAGAATTCACTCAGGGTGAAGCCTCCCACCTCCCCATCTATTCATCCTTCCTGAGACAGCAGCATATGGGACTCAAAGAGGGGGTTTTATGAATTATAGAACATTCCTTTCAGTTAGTGGAGCTAAAGGAACATTTTCTATGGTACATTAACTGACAGGCTCATTTGCTACTCTGGTCCTTCCTATTACAGTCCTATACGCTGTTACACACACTGGCGCAATGTAAAGTCTGTGGGCCCCTCTCTCTTCCACCATATTGAAGGTGGGGCCTCCATCTGCCCCTAAAAAACCCTTTATTATAAAGCTACCCTCTAAACTCAGAAACAATTCTAATGAACAGTTTTTCAGAGGCTGTGCTTTGCCTGGCCAGTTTGTTGCAATACGTGGGAAAGCTGATGTGATGTTAACATAATAACAATACTGAAACATTTTTAAATGCCAGTATTGTTATTTACTTACTTATTTTTGCTCAAATAGTACAAATTATCCTGTTCAGCTTAATAAACATCGGACTTCCAATAAAACTCGGAGTCCTGCCATGTGCAAAAGGTGCGACTCAAACCACCTACATCTGAACACCAGCAAAACCAAGGAGCTGGTGGTGGATTTTAGGAGGCCCAGGCCCCTCACGGACCCCGTGATCATCAGAAGTGACTGTGTGCAGAGGGTATAAATACCTGGGAGTGCAGCTGGATGATAAACTGGACTGGACTGCCAATACTGATGCTTTGTGTAAGAGAGGACAGAGCCGACTATACTTCCTTAGAAGGCTGGCGTCCTTCAACATCTGCAATAAGATGCTGCAGATGTTTTATCAGACGATTGTGGCGAGCGCCCTCTTCTACGCGATGGTGTGCTGGGGAGGCAGCATAAAGAAAAGGGACGCCTCACACCTGGACAAACTGGTGAGGATGGCAGGCTGTATTGTAGGCATGGAGCTGGACAGTTTGACATCCGTGGCAGAGCGACGGGCGCTGAGCAGACTCCTGTCAATCATGGAGAATCCACTGCATCCACTAAACAGTATCATCTCCAGATAGAGGAGCAGCTTCAGCGACCGACTGCTGCCCCCACACTATGCGACTCTTCAATTCCACCTGGGGGGGGTAAACATTAACATTATACAAAGTTATTGACTGTTATACCTGCCTTACACTCTCCACCTTACACTTTTTAACTTGCACTGTGCTTGTAATCACTCTTTAATTTAATATTGTTTATCATCAGTATGCTGCTGCTGGAGTATGTGAATTTCCCATTGGGGATTAATAAAGTATCTATCTATCTATCTATCTATCTATCTATCTATCTATCTATCTATCTATCTATCTATCTATCTATCTATCTATCTATCTATCTATCTATCTATCTATCTATCTATCTATCTAAATTGTTTTTTATTTACCTGGGTATGGGGCTGCCAGGTTGCTTGGCACATTTTTATTAATAAGATTGTAGTCAGCGTGGTCTGCGCTGGTATCCAGAAGGTTGCCGGTTCGAATCCCCGTCACTGCCAAAAGAGATCCTACTCTGCTGGGCCCTTGAGCAAGACCCTTAACCTGTAATTGCTCCAAGGGTGCTGTACAATGGCTGACCCTGTGCTCTAATCCCAAGGGGTATGCGAAAACTAACAAATTTCTAATACGAGAAATCGTATAAGACGAAATAAAGAACAAAAAAAAAAAAATAATATGCTGTGGTAAATGGGGGAGTCCTGTAGGCTGAACACTAAAATCATTCTCGGGTATTGCAGAAAACACAACAAATTAGATATAAAGAATATTTTCAGGTAAGATTCTGCTTCTGCCTTGCTCCTTATACTTTCTGGGATAGGCTCCAGCTTCCCCTGCTCCTTCATGGACTCGCCCTGTTATGGAGTGCACCTGCGAAACACATTACTTACCCACCGTGCGGCCTGTAAGATCTTTATTCCGCAATATTGAAGACTCAAGATGCCATGCCTAATGGCTGAGTTTGTGCAGCCTCTGATTTAAACAATGAAGGAGGAGATCATTGCTCGCTACTTTGTGATTGCAGGTGGCTAACTTTGCATTCCCTGGAGATGCTGGACTTGCAATACAGTATGTCTTCTTGTTTATTTGGCATCACAAAAAGCAGAAACTCAATAAGACCACGAATGGAAATTAATTCCATGAAATATTTATCATTGTTTTAAAAGATTTAGCTGTTAGCTTCACAATAGCAGTGACATACACAAAAGCAATAATTAGCATCTGCTGCTGTTTCTCTAAATGACACAAATGTTTTGCTTTAAACTTGATGTCTTGTGCCACTGGACCTCAGCACAGTTACATCCTGGGCATGTTGTAATCATAACTGAGTGCCAATGAGGGAAGGAGTGACACAAACTATGGCACAGTAGTGCAAAATCAGCAAGTTCTTTATTTACTTCTGTGCCAAACCATATGTAAAATGTGAAGTTCTTCATGGCAAAAATCAAACAATGTCAGCAGTGGCACATTTCTATATATTTAAAATCCAAAATACGTCTGTCTGTCTGTCTGTCTGTCTGTCTGCTTTTCACAAGAGAACTACTTAATGGATTTAGATTGGGTGTTTTTCTAAAAAAGTATGTTTCTAAAAAACTATCATAGTTCGCTTGCAGTACCGATTTATTTCCATGAATCAGACAGAGAAGCAGCGGCCCAAGGGGAGGGGAGCGGGGCTCTGCTCACTCATGCGCCAGCCTTGTGTTGTTACTTAACTCCACTTAGCTAGCGAACGAGAGAACTACTTAATGGATTTAGATCTTTTTTTTTTTATAATTTGCTTGAACATTCCAGTTGATGTTGCGACTCCTCTCATTGTGCTATGAATCATAGTTTGCTTGCAAGAGCGATATATTCACGCTAATCCGAGACAGAGGCAGAGGGACGAGGGGAGGGGGAAGCGTGAAGTCAGGAGTAGGGAGCCGGGCAGGACCCTCCTTAATGTCCTATTTCACTAGTACACGGGCGGAGCCACAGGAGACGACTAGTTCAAAGATGAAAAGAACACAGATAAATGAAGCGAAATAACTCCGGGAAAAATGTTTAAAGTTCAGTTACAAAATCCAACAACCAATCAACGCACATTCTTCTCAGCTCTTCCTCATTTGAAGGTCTCAAGATTCACTCCCCTTTCATCAAATCAATCAGAAGACTAATCCCACATATCCTCTTTTTTGCACTTTGAAGTTCCCTCTCAGTACCTGCGGGGAAATCGAGGATGAACATTGGAGCGATGACAATTCCTTAATCAACGCACAAAGACTCACCACGATGCACTTTGCAAACTATTTGCGACCAATTCCCATGAAATACAACAATGACTCGTGACTCACAGTTTAAGAAACCCTACCCTGGATGTCCGAGGCTACAACACACTACACTGACGGATCAATGTGTGTCTACCCAGTGCTGAGAGGTGATGGTAAGCCGATGGACCCCATTCGTGATGGGGACAGAGGACTGTAGGTGTTCCTCATGAACAAGGAATTCCAAATAAGTGTGAGGCACAAGTCTCTGCCCTTTTTACACAATGGCCATTCAATAACACCAACTGGCTGGTTCAGTGAGATCCTCAGATCAGCCCTGCTCCCGTCACTAGCTGCCTCTGGTGGGTGGGAGTACCTAGAAGACAATCAAACTTGATTAACGGGGAAGTAGAAGTCATAACAAGAGTTCTGTAGGTAAACCTGTATAAGAATCAATGAGCAAGAGTGGATTGCCAGTGCATCTGTCCAATCCTGTCTTCCCCCTCTTGTCCTCATCCCAAGCTGCCATCCCAACATAATCTTTCCCGATTTTTCTCTCACGATCAGTGCTTCAGTATCTGTAGTGTACCCTGTTCGTTACCCCATGGATAATGAGAACTGACAGAATTTTTAAACATTCAGTACTAAAGTACACCGCCTTTGATGTATTGAACCTTCGAGCTTGGATCCAACTTGGCTAAATACATCTTAGCTCTGTGGTGCCTTTCACTTATTCTGTATGCATTATTTAGACATTTATAGCATGATTATGCTACAGTGTATTTATTATTCAGACATTAATATTGGATTACATCAATACTGCATTCATTCCAGGTTGTTTCTTATTTTCATTGAACTCATTCACTTTTAATTCTAAGCTTTAATATTTTAATATTTGAATGCACTTATGCCATAATCATTTTTTACCAGTACTCTGTTTATTCTCAAGTTCCTCATACTCATTACATTTATTCTATAAGTCTTAATACTGAATTGCTCCAATACTAGGTTTATTTTAACCCTTTAATACTGTTCTGCTCCCATAAGCTCAATTAATCCAGTTCAACTACAAAACACCACAGCCCATCAGGGCCACATCAGGCACAATGCTGGAACGAAACCGGAAAGGGATGCTGGCTCTACCGTAGTCCATGCACTCCTTCACACCCAGACTCTCATGCTGATTTTGTGGCTTAGGTTTATACTTGGTGTATTTAATGTTGTAATTGTTGTTGTTTATTATATTTCCATGTTTCATTAGCCCCGTTTCTTGTTTTCTTTTATGTAAAACAATATATATTCTTTATTTATGTTTTCTTCTGTGCTGTAATGTATAACTATTGTGTTTCTATGTGTTATGCAGTGTCCTTGTGTTTTGTGACTGATACCCGAGGAGGCAGGGCCACCCCAACATTACCACTCCTAAGACTTCCTTCTGGAGTGGTCTGTTATAGTTGTAATGGAGTTTTGTAAGTGTTGTTTCCTGGTTGTTGGAATTAATGTCTTTTTTTGTTCTTTTTTGCTTTGTTTCTTGCATTGTTCTTTTTGGATTATGTATTGGGACTTTTTTTGCTGTGGATTGCCCTTTCAGGCAACTTCTTTTTGCGCTTTTGAGTTTTTTCTTGTATTTTTTGTTTTTTAATTCATTAAGGAGGAAAGCAACCACTTGCAAGTGTTATGGTTAAAATGATCCACAAAGTTTTTTTTTTTAAGTTTTGGTGATTAAAGGGTGTTGGCTAAGTTGGATGGTGTGGATTTACAATTTGTATTATCGTGAGTTTTTTTATTTCTGTCGAGTAGTTTTCTTGTGTTTTGTAATTGTTTGCATTATTTAATTACATGAGCGTTTAGACGTTTTTTTAAATTGTTTTCAATACTTAACAGGGTGAGGATCAGACTAAAAGAAGGTAGTCATCAAAAGAAAGAGATGGACTTCAAGGCAAGATAAGTGAAAGAGAAAAAAAAGAGAAATCAAACTGCCATTGGTTACTGTGGAAAAGACTGGAGTGGCTAAAGGAGAACTACTCAGGTGATCCCCACTTCTGGAGAATTTGTGTCGTGCGTAGCGTGAGCTGCAATCAGTGCTATAAAGTTAAATATTATCAAAGTCAGACACCTCCTTCTTATTTTGTGTTGCAGCTCTTGTCATCATGAAGATGGTATTCCCAAGTAGACCACAAGGGGCATCGAAGTTCATTTTTAGAAATGGATTTTTCCTCGGAGCTGAGTTGGCTGAAGGAGCAGGCCGAAGACTGTGGGGATGTTGAATTTTGTCTCAGATAACAGACTGTAAATTTAATGAGGGAATCAGTTTAGTAGTTTTTAACCATTTTAGTGTTTTAAACAAATTTGGCAAAGCTTCTGACTTTCTGCTCCCAGTGTCAATGAGTGCACCTGTTTCAAGTTTTTAGAACTGAACAATTGGCTGGTAGTTTAAAGAGAAAAGGGACTAATTTTCCTAGTGCTTATAATTCACTAAGCAGCATAGTTGGGACTAGTGACACAAACATATGTTTTCATGTTGAAGGTGGAAATCTTGAATTTTAAAGTTTCTTCCTTGTTTGCCATTCAAGTGTGATCATATGTGATATATCAGGTTTTTTTTTACTTTCAGTCTAAATATTGACAGAATTTGATGCCAAGATGTTCACTTGAGCTACTTGGCAAATCCTCCATGGCTCTATTTTTCCATCTATTTAGCCGTCTCTTCCAAAAGAATAGGGAGCATATTTTTGAATGCCTTTTCTTTAAAGTTTAATCAAACTTGTGACTTAACTACAAGCACCAGAACATTTGCATGGCTGCCAGATATCACTTGAAATCATAGCTTAGGGTCTCTTTAAAAATAAACTAAAATTGTTATGTGTAAGACATTGTTCCTCCTCTGGCTTATGTTTAAATTCCTTTTTTTGACATCTGTTCAATTTAGATTCTTTGTTTATTATCAAACGGTGGCACGGTGGCGCAGTGGGTAGCACTGCTGCCTCGCAGTTAGGAGACCCGGGTTCGCTTCCCGGGTCCTCCTTGCGTGGAGTTTCCATGTTCTCTCTGTGTCTGCGTGGGTGTCCTCTGGGTACTCTGATTTCCTCCCACAGTCCAAAGACATGCAGGTTAGGTGCATTGGCAATTCTAAATTGTCCCTGTGTGTGTGTGTGTGTGCATGTGCCCTGCGGTGGGCTGGTGCCCTGCCCAGGGTTTGTTTCCTGCCTTGTGCCCTGTATTGGCTGGGATTGGCTCCAGCAGACCCCTGTGGCCCTGTAGGTAGGATATAGCGGGTTGGATAATGGATGGGGCGGCACGGTGGCGCAGTGGGTAGCGCTGCTGCCTCGCAGTTGGGAGATCTGGGGACCTGGGTTCGATTCCCGGGTCCTCCCTGTGTGTAGTTTGCATGTTCTCCCCGTGTCTGCGTGGGTTTCCTCCGGGCGCTCCGGTTTCCTCCCACAGTCCAAAGACATGCAGGTTAGGTGGATTGGCGATTCTACATTGGCCCTAGTGTGTACTTGGTGTGTGTGTGTGTGTCCTGCGGTGGGTTGGCACCCTGCCCGGGATTGTTCCCTGCCTTGTGCCCTGTGTTGGCTGGGATTGGTTCCAGCAGACCCCCGTGACCCTGTGTTCGGATTCAGCGGGTTGGAAAATGGATGGATGGATGTTTATTATCATTTATGTTAATATTGTTATTTTCTGTCTAATTATGTCTTCTATGACAACTTTTTTGTAATTAATTAATTTATTTTCTATATGCATAATCTTACTCTTCTGTGTTTTTTGTATTTTATGGGTGGGGCCACTAATACAAGGAACTGCCCCCAGCCTTTAAAGGCAAGCTGGGAAAGCGAGATCTCTCTGTTTGGATTTGTAGTTTTGTGGTGTTTTCTGCTCTTGTTTCTGGATTCTGATTTTTGGATTTAGGAGCGGACATGTTTTCTTTGGATTGCCTTCTAGGCTACTCTTTTTGCACCTTTGTTTAGGCCTTGTACTATTTTCTTTTGGATGATTATTCTTTGCTCAAGCCACAGTTTTTCTCTTTCCCTTGAGAGACATCTTTGAATTAGTGGGATAATTAAGTGAACCCAAAGTGACACTTGGCCAGGCACAGGCTGAAGCCAGGCTGTTGAGTAGTCACTTGGGCTGGGGGAAAGTGAGACATTTCTGAGCAGGCTATGTAGAATACTGGCCTGTTTTTGGACCTATTTTGGAAGCCTCACATCTTCGCTGTTTCATACAAAAATAGCCAATCAAAATGGACAGTAGTGGAGGCCTGCTACTTGTATACATATACAGTGTTGTACCAAATATGGACTGTGCAGGTGTGGAAGCATAATTTTAGAGTAACATAGCCTTCATCTTAAAGAAATGGCATAAAGGGTTGATGAATGTCAGAAACCTTTGCAGGCATGTCAGGAGTCCAGATAGGGGTCAAGTGAACAACAAAATGTCCTGAAAGATGACTAAGAAATCAGCAGATGTCCTGTAAAGAACCAGAATGGACAATTGTTATAGGCACAGAAATTTCAAGGGTGGTGGCTCAACTCAAGGGTATAAAGAATATAATATCATAGACTTTTATTTTATATAAGACATTTGGGTCTAAACCAACGAACCAACCAGAGTAAATGTTTGCATTGATTGACACAGTAGGTAAATTCAACAGTTTATCAAATGAACCGCTATTCTGTGTTTCTCTGACCATTCTGACCAGGCTGTAACAGACTGCTTTTGATGAATGCTCCCTCCAATGCATTTTGCCAAAGAGTAAATTAAAAGATACAATGAATAGCTTTTCTCCTGCCTGGTAACTGATTTGTCCTGTTAGAGGATGTTTCTTTCTTTAGTAAGATTTTAAATTTCTAACACACAGGCCACACAGGCAACAGAGTTGATGAAATACATTGTAGTCACGGGAGACAAAGGTGTCAAGGCCAGAAAGTGACTTATACTATAACCAAACCCTAAAAGATAACCAAAAATCAAAATTGTAGAAAAACCCCAAAATTCTTATAAGCAGAAAGAACTACACAAAACAACAGAATGATGGGAGATGCCAGTTAAAATAGTGTTGGGTCACTGACGGGACTGAGGTAACTTCTGGGAGGTTGGGGGGGGACAGCAGCGAGGTCTACATCTTGGCAGCAGGGTGACAAAATGGCGACACCTACAAGGAAAGCAAAATAGCATTGTTAAATAATAATAATAAAATAACATAGAGGGTGGCACGGTGGCGCAGTGGGTAGCGCTGCTGCCTCGCAGTTGGGATACCTGGGGCCCTGGGTTCGCTTCCCGGGTCCTCCCTGCGTGGAGTTTGCATGTTCTCCCCGTGTCTGCGTGGGTTTCCTCCGGGCACTCCGGTTTCCTCCCACAGTCCAAAGACATGCAGGTTAGGTGGATTGGCGATTCTAAATTGGCCCTAGTGTGTGCTTGGTGTGTGGGTGTGTTTGTGTGTGTCCTGCGGTGGGTTGGCACCCTGCCCGGGATTGGTTCCTGCCTTGTGCCCTGTGTTGGCTGGGATTGGCGTCAGCAGACCCCCGTGACCCTGTGTTCGGATTCAGCAGGTTGGAAAATGGATGGATGGATGGATGAATAACATAGAAAATTTTAAAACAAAATGGGGACAAATATAAAGAAAGTGAAAAGATCAATCTTCAATACCTTAGGAAAGACTTAAGAAGTCTAAAAACTAACATTCTATGACTTAAGGCAGTGTCACCTTATGTGACTTTTCTAGCAGTTTTCAGTTGTAGCCTTCATTTACATAACCATAGAGAGCTGGAGGCAGATGGTGGTGTGAGCCCATGAAGGTTAGTCACGTAATGTGACATACCTAGTGGATCCCTCCAAAAAGTCTACAACTCGCTCCAATAAAATCAAACAGGCTTTGATTTTTTCTTTATTCACAGGGGACAGGCCCTGTGTGCATGACAGATAATAACCAATAAAAGCTCAAACAGAAGTACAATGCATAGGATGCAGTACCAGGGAATAAGGAATGTGGGTGATTTACACCTCACAAACAGAAGAGAAGCTCATCTGTCTGATGTCTCGTGTTTTAGGAAACACTACAGAACAGAATAAAGAAAAAGGTGAAGAGATTGTAGCTGTAAAAGTTAACCTTTCATACAGAGTTGGATGCATCAGGCAAAACGTTACTAGTTTTTAGAAAAAGGAGCAAGCACAACTGTCGGCACTTAGTTGGTAAATGTGACATGGGCAGCAATTTTCAGTTGTTTAAAATGACACCATCCGGCAACGGGATCAGCAACTGCAGTCAGCAAATCTAACATACCTCATGACTAGAAGTCGAGTAATGTGATGTTGGCGTAAGAAAAAATTAAAAATAATTATAAAATGTGGTATTCAAATGTAGAGATACTCGCTACACAAACTATGCTACAGAGGATAAAGGATCCTGTGGTCACATTTGTTTTTCGATTGAGTACATTTTTAACATTGTTATATCATGTTTACCTGCAACACCATTTTAAATCAGTTGTTTTGTTTTGTTAGGCCGGTCAGACGGGTGTGTGCGATGTGTGATTTTATTGCCAGGCTGGTATACAGTAAAATGTCAGTTTTGTACATTTACTGGTTGTCGAGATTTGTTTGGCTTCAACCTAAGAAGTCTCTAATGTTAGTTGTGTGCATCATTTTGATTCTTGATTTTGAACTCTTTTCTGTTTCTTTGACCACGTCTTTTGGCTTTACATTTCGGCCCCATTTTTGTGCATATCCTGATTTTTGACTCTCTTGTTACACCCCTGACTGCGATTTTGGTTTTGCACACTGAACTTGTTTTCTACATTCTTGATCTCCTGATAGTTGACCTTGGCTAGTTTATACTTTTCTCTCAATTCCATTTCCTTTCAAAACTGCTGCCACCTTGTGCAGTCATGGAATCAATACTCACAATAAAAATGTATTTTCTTTGAAACAAATCTATTCAAGTTAACACAAAGTTGATGCACAGAACAAAAATTTCTAGTAGGTAACATTGAACATGTTGAGATTAAGAGGTGACATGAATGAATTTTTTTTAAATTATGACACAAATTAGTATGGTAGATGCCAATTCTTACTGTAAATTAAGTTCTTCAATGAGAAATGGAAACGTTTTAAGGGCAGATTTTGCACAAATGTAGAGACATGGAATGAATTATCAAGTAATACATTAGTATTTCTCTACAGACATTTAAAACAAAAGTTTTGGAAAAATTAAGAGAAGAGAATTGGCGAGCTTTTCTGGGTCCTTGTCAAAATTGTTCTGATGTTTTAGTGGAGTAAATGTGAAGGGTGACTGCCCACCTCTGAAAGAATTTGATATTAATTCATGATACTTGGTTATGGTAACAACCAAAGCGGGATCTTTTCAGCACAAAACATAACGACAGACTGGACAGGAATGTGCAAATGAAAGGAATAAGAGACTAAAATATTTGAAGATGGTGGTGGTGAGTGCTGGTGTTAGAGAAATGTGAAAGGTCCACCGGCCGTGATAACAAGCTAAACGAAGTGTGTGAAGTGGACTAAGAATTAAAATAAATGTTCAGTATATTTCAGGATGAGGTGCTAACAGCTTCTATCATTTCAGCAAGCACACTGATGGGGTTTCAGACACTAGAATAAAAACAATCCGTGTGAGGTCAGTTTCTGAAAGAAATCCACCGTCACCTTAAATCGAATGCAGAAATTACTTTAACAACCTGTGACGTCAATGAGGTATTGGCAGCTGGGTGCCACTGCAATGTTTATTTCTAAGTGGATGTTTATGCTGATCATCACAATCAAACTCTGCTGAGGAAATGGATCTCTACATAGACTTTGACCATTTGCTGCGTTCCTTTCACATCATTAGGGTTTTCACTACTTTTTTAATCAAAATAAGTGTGGAGTGTCTAGAGACAAATGAAAAGAATGCAAAGGGTCATACAACTCAATATAGGGTGAGTCAAAATGATGTTAACACTAATGATACTGCTATGTATATACTGATATACAATTTTAGTGGACAATTTATGTGCCACATATCGTACATGTGTTGAACATGATGGCGAACAGGTTGAGACATTCCAGTAAATCATCTTGCACGTATGAAGTATGTATTGTGAATTATTTCCGCTGTTCAAATGTTAACATAATTTTGACTCACCCTGTATTTATCAGAAGCAGAAATTCGACTGGTCTTCAGAAAGAAGTATTCTGCATTTCAATGGTGGACCAGCTGGGGAAACTAAAAAGACGGTGACAGAGTACTCTGAAAAAACTGTAAAGAGGCCACATATTGTAGGCCATCCCCTTGGAGGAGATAAATAAGCTCACTTCCACACCTTATCGTACACTGATGATCCATTTGTATAATTTGTGCAAATGACTGGTCAGTAGTGTACGAAGAATGGAAGTATGTTCTTCAAAAATAACAAAAAAACTTGTCAGTAAAGCAACTAAACTGCAATGAACTTTCTGCACCCCCTGATAAAACATTAGAAGTGGCACCTTTCAATATCCACCAGTGATTTACTCCAAAAAACAAACATTCTCTGCAGGTTACACTGGACAGCAAAATTCTTTCCTGAGAAGTTTTTTTAGATTATGATGGTTAGCTTCAAGATGAATATGAAAATCATTTCAGATTGCTGTATCACATATGAATTTGGAGAAACCTTAGATTAGCGATTATTGAATTTAGTGTGTTTAATCACTTAATGATGTGGACACACTGCAATTCAATTCAGCTAAAAATGTTTGGGTACTGATTTTCATTTGCACGCCACATCTGATGTTCCAACAATAGTCGGTCAGCATTGACAAACTGAATTTGCCTTTTCCATCTTTGCAATATCCTGGAAAAACTTTTCATCATGTAACTATACTACGATTAGTAGGGAAGAAGTGTGAATGCAGAAAATGAGTCTTTAATGACTTGTTTCATTTGATGGTTTTGTATGCTTGAAGCATGTTGTCAACCAGCTGGATATAGTTTGGTGGTTTGTAGTTGCCAAGAAAATTCTCAAGAACATCCTTGAATGCTTTTGATGGAATTTCCTCCTTCCCCAATAGCAGATCTTCAAGCTGCTTGTCAATGATGATGTGTCTGATGTGTGGTCCAACAAAAATGGCTTCCTTAATCTTGGCATTAGTAAGCTGTGGAAACATCTGTCTACAGTAACAAAATCCTTCACCTTCCTTGTTCATCTCCTTCACAAAACTTTTCATCAGTCCAACATTTATATCTTTACTAGGTGGGCCCAAGCTCCCTGGTGCCTTCAGCGCCCAACCCCAAGTTGCGGCCAGAATATTAGTAAAATCTGTAAATGTACAAAAGAAAATTGATTATTTATTGGAGTCAAAATTACAAAATTCTATAAATATGTAAAAGAAAAATCAATTATTATTTAATGGAGTAAAAATCATGAAATGAGAATAAAATATTTACTCTCTTACAGATTGGAGTATTCCCGTTAAACTGAGGTCCACTATGCTCAATGAATATTTATAAGAGACTAAATAAATGCTCCAGTCATTTAAACTGACTTTCTTATAGATAAAAAAAACGTTTTATAAATAATGACTCATTTAAATAACAAGAAAAATCACGTGAAAACTAAAGTGGTATGCAGTGGGTCATCGTAACTCGACCTTCAGCTAACTAAATCACCTAAATACAAACACTGGTGTCATGAATAGATCATTTTTTTTAATAGTTTGCTCCTGTGAAAGAAAGTTTACTCGATCTAAAGTAAAAACCATGACTTTCTTAATATTAAAAACCATGACTTTCTTGATATTTTAGTTTATAAGTTAAAAACGGAAAAGAATCTGAAAATCTAACAACATCACATTAAAGTTCGATAAATTCTGAAAAGAATGATACCAAACTTATATATGTAGGTTTTAAAATAAGCCCAATTTAAAACGTGACAGGAAACGTGACATGAAAACGTCACCATTGCACTTTTAGGCTTAGGATTTTATATATAGAGAGTAGATTGGCTTGCCAAGTGGTTTATGTGCCACACTTTTCTGCCCTTATGAAGTCACCCATTCTTTTTAATGTAATGAGACTTTTTAGTATGTCTGCCCCATTTTCAGATGAAACAAACGCACTTAGGATGTCTGAGGTGCCCTCCCAGTAGTCTTTTTATATCGCCACAGATGTTCAAGTTGTAGTTGTTGTGCTGTATATGTATACTTATGATATAAGGGGAAGTCATTAAAGTCATAAAGGCAGCTGACTGCTACTGTGACAGGAAATTTTAAAGATGATTTTGCGATCAGCTGGTCAAAATCCATAAGATATATTCAAAAGTGTTCAAGAAAGAAAATCTTCATTGTCCAGTGTTATTAGTGGAAATAGAGTGATTAGCCTCTGTATTAACTCCTCATCATGTGACTGCTCCATGAGTGCCTGTATGATTATGCACAGACAATGAATGAATTCAAGAGGAAAATGAGCAAGATTTGACTTTTAAGAACTATTAAGAACATGACGTCAGATGTATCGGCATTGTGGGGAACAGCCCAGATGCAGAGAGGCGGACACCAACCCACGTTTATTCATTATTTACAGTGAAAACACAGCACACAACCCAATACTTCCCCAAAGTCCAGGCCTTCTTCCTCAATGCCTTTCCTCAGGTCCGCCTCCACTCCTCTCCTCTGAGCTCTGTCCTTCTACTTTCCCAGCTCCAGCCATTGAATAAAGGCAGGTGGCCCCTTTTAAACCCACCCGGATGTGCTCCAGGTGCCTCCCAATGAGCGACTGCCTGCACTCCCTGGGGTGGTGGAAGTGCCGGCTGTGCTCCCGGAAGCACTCCGGCTGTCCCTCGTCTTCTTTTTCCCAGCACTTCTGGGTGTGGCCAGAGCTCCTCAGGCATTGGGGCTCCCTTTGGCGGTGACCACAGGCCCCTACAGGGTTGAGCTTCTAAGCTCTGTTCCTGTGGTCCCCACAGCCACCAGGGCAGTCACCCCCTCTTGATCTGGAGGAGGCATTAGCCCTCCTCCGGTCCTTCTGGGCGTCCCAGCTGGGTACCATCCCCAGCCGCTTGCCACAGCATGTGTGCATCAAATACGGAAGCCCAGCAGGAGATTTTCCCACAATCAAGGGTGAGAGAATGGGCACCACTAGCTGGTCTTCAAACCGCCTGTCATTGATGATGTGTCTGATTTGTAGAGCAGCAAAAATGCCTTCCCTAATCTTGACATCACCCATTTGAGACCACCGAGTGTCACCCCACCCAACAGCTGAACTTCCTGAGACGACACAGGAAATGCATTCAAATGACTCCTCGTTCATTGAGTCAAGAGTTCTGTCTTCATTTCCAATGCTTGATCCAGTTTGAACACACTTCCAATTTGTACACTACTCTGTTTTTTTCAGAAGTATCTATTTAACAGATGCACAAAATGAATATGTTTTACATGTTGTGAGAATATGACTGTTTACCTGATATGGGGATTCTGCAACAAGAGATTTTTTCCTAGATGTTTTTATGTTGTTTTCTGTTGTTCAGTATTATCCCACTACTGGCTCCCACTGACGCCCATTGTATCATAAGCATTGTAATTTCCACTCAGCATGAAAACATGACTTAAAAATTTTGCTTGATCATCTCTAGAAACAACACGGGGTAAGTTTAAATTAAAAAATATAATTTTTTAGGAGGAGCAAGTCCACAACTGATCTGACAGCACAGCCTTAATGCAAGCATAAGGAGCACATGCAGGGTGCACCACAGTTAAAAATCAATTTGGAACCGAAATGCATATTATGTCATCGGGCCACCTCATAGTAACATCTACTATCTAATAAAACACTAAGGTCTGTGTGTCCAGTTCCTCTGAGCAATCTGATTGGTCAGTTTGGGTTTGGTGATGCGACAAAGGAGGAAGTGAGAGTGTGAAACGCACAAGGAGGAGTATAGACGTGTGAGGCATTCAGAGAGAGTCAGTTTCAAAAGACGGCAAGAAAAAAACCGGACAGGAGATGAGAAAGGTGCCTCGAAAATAATGGCAGAGTCTTAGAAGCAAGCCTTGCAGGAACATACTCGAGAGATAAAGCAAAGAGACTAGCTAAGAGACATTGACAGATGTAAATACAGAAGAGAGGTGCTGCAGGTACAAGTAGGGCAAATTAGAGTAAATATTATTTAATAATTCTATTACCTGCCCTCGCCGTGGAATTGTGGCTAGTATAAGAACTGCAAGAATGCAAGAAGAAAAAGAAATGCAAACATTTAAGATATTATTGAAAAAATTAATTGATTAATAAGCACCAGGAATGAAAAAAAATACACAAAAAAATAGTAGCTTCGATCGTAAAAATCCCAGAGAGGGCCTTGAGAAATCACTGCCATTGTTATTAATGGGGATGTCATGATGAAACGTTTGGGGCACCTTAGCCACTAGGGAGCCACACTGTCTATGCGGAACGTTTCATGATTTTTGATATGAAGAATGGCTGCATTTCTTACTATAGAGCTGTGCATTTAACGTATACCAGTGGCTCA